>NC_068422.1:1597500-1685000 GCF_023373465.1 Oncorhynchus keta
AGAATGGACACTTTGAGCGATGGGGTGAGGAGATAAATAAAGCAGGTGATAAAAACACACTCGTTCCTTTTGTCTCTTTCCTCTCCGCCAGACCTGGTTGTGAGCTGAAGAGAGGTGTGGTGTCTGTTTAATATCAGAGGGGGTGGGGAGGCAATGTCTAATTAAGACACTTCCCATTTATCTCCAAATGTCCAAATGTCCACAAAATAATAGTTCAGTCAATTCCGCCTCTTTTACAACAGGTTGTAGTTTGGTGAAGATGGTTATTGGTACGCACTGATCTGAGAAGTTTGGGGCTATCGCTGGGTGCTATTAAACAGACCAGACCAAACTGCAATAAACAGCAGCAAAATAAATACTGATGGCCCATAGTATTGTAGTGGCAGCAGAATAAGGAGCAGCAACAGTTTTAGGAGTTGGCCATGGTGGCCATGGTGGACACAGTGAAATTAACTGGGATTAAATAAACAGGGAAAGGGAGAGTAAGGAAGAGATCGACCTTAGATTATGTTTAGTCAAAGCCTCCCAGTAATCAGAGACCGACTGCACCCTGTCTCACTGCACCCCCACCTCCTATCCCCAGTAGAGATCAGACCGACAGCACCCTGTCACACTGCACCCCACCTCCTATCCCCAGTAGAGATCAGACAGACAGCACCCTGTCTCACTGAACCCCCACCTCCTATCCCCAGTAGAGAGCAGACCAACAGCACCCTGTCTCACTGCACCCCCCCACCTCATATCCCCAGTAGAGAGCAGACCAACAGCACCCTGTCTCACTGCACCCCCCACCTCCTATCCCAGGTAACCAGGTAACCAGGTGGCTGAGTTGACCATAGCAACACAAGAAGACAGGTAACCAGGTGGCTGAGTAGACCATAGCAACGCAAGAGGACAGGTAACCAGGTGGCTGAGTTGACCATAGCAGACCCAAGAGGACAGGTAACTAGGTGGCTGAGTTGACCATAGCAGACCCAAGAGGACAGGTAACCAGGTGGCTGAGTTGACCATAGCAGACCCATGAGGACAGGTAACCAGGTGGCTGAGTTGACCATAGCAGACCCATGAGGACAAGTAACCAGGTGGCTGAGTTGACCATAGCAGACCCAAGAGGACAGGTAACCAGGTGGCTGAGTTGACCATAGCAGACCCATGAGGACAGGGTTGATAAAGGTAATGGAAAGTGGTGGTGTGTTATGTACACAATATGGCTGTAACAAACAGGATTGAAATATCTTAGAAAAGAGCCCTATTTACAGTGGATGTATTGGCCAAATCAGAGGCATTAGGGCAGAACACATAATAACGTTCATCTCAAATGCTCTTGTTTGCTCCCAGAAGGAAGGGAGGAAAGTATTTGTAGTATTTGTAGTGGCGTTCATTAGGGGTCTTATCAGTCTGATTTGAATTGGAGTTTTTTCAATCTCAATCATTAAAATGTTGTAAACTGTAACACAGCTATAATTAGCCATTATGACTATATACATATTTCTTCCCTAAATTTGAACAGACAGTCCGGCTAACTGTGTTCTCAAATTAACTATTAAATGGTCCTTCTCATTCATGATTATGTTTCATTAGCTAGCTTTCTTTTCTGTGCATTGAAAGAGAGATTTCTTAATTTAGCTGAAAATAGCAATAGCATGATTGTGGAGGCTACTTTAAAACTAGCAAATAGACATCACAATACTATGTTAGCATAACATTATCATAATACTATTGTAGTATAACATTTTCATGTTAGTATAAAGTTATCAAAATATTATGGTAACACAGAATAACGTTATCACAGTACTAATCAGTTGAACAACACACTGACAGACTAAAAACATTGGCTTAAGATAAAAACATAATTTTGGTTTATTTATTTACAATCTTCCAAGACCTGCGAGCAGTTTTCCTTTCTGAGGCTGGATAGTGATTGAATGCCAGCATCCAAAATGTCTTCCGCCTGAGAAGGAATCTCTTGCCTCGGGGCCAGACTGTTTCTGCTTTCTCCTTATGGAATCGTCCTGCATAAACATATGTGGAACCAGGCTAGTGAACCTCTCACCTCTTCCACCAACTTGTTTAAATTGTTAAATAAAGGTTAAATAAAATAAAACTTGTTTATAGCCAAACAGCCAATTAGCACTCTATGTTCCCAGTAAGTCCCAGGTTACCCAGGATGTAATGGCCTTGTGTTTTGGGATGGAAGCCATGTCCAACAGGTGATGGAGGCGGCCAATGTGTGTGTGTGTGCTTGTGTGCGGTGTAGGTGGCCCATTTCATTCACCCCTTCACACACACTAGATGGTTGGTTCAAGTTGAATTGGCTTGTAGTCATGATCTGAGGCCCTGAGGTAGAGGAGCTTGTAGTGACAGACCGTGTCATGATCTGAGGCCCTGAGGTAGAGGAGCATGTAGTGACAGACCGTGTCATGATCTGAGGCCCTGAGGTAGAGGAGCTTGTAGTGACAGACCGTGTCATGATCTGAGGCCCTGAGGTAGAGGAGCTTGTAGTGACAGACCGTGTCATGATCTGAGGCCCTGAGGTAGAGGAGCTTGTAGTGACAGACCGTGTCATGATCTGAGGCCCTGAGGTAGAGGAGCTTAAGGGGCTGACCGTGTCATGATCTGAGGCCCTGAGGTAGAGGAGCTTGAGGGGCTGACCGTGTCATGATCTGAGGCCCTGAGGTAGAGGAGCTTGAGGGGCTGACCGTGTCATGATCAGAGGCCCTGAGGTAGAGGAGCTTGAGGGGCTGACCGTGTCATGATCTGAGGCCCTGAGGTAGAGGAGCTTGAGGGGCTGACCGTGTCATGATCTGAGGCCCTGAGGTAGTGGAGCTTGTAGTGACAGACCGTGTCATGATCTGAGGCCCTGAGGTAGAGGAGCTTGAGGGGCTGACCGTGTCATGATCTGAGGCCCTGAGGTAGAGGAGCTTGAGGGGCTGACCGTGTCATGATCTGAGGCCCTGAGGTAGAGGAGCTTGAGGGGCTGACCGTGTCATGATCTGAGGCCCTGAGGTAGAGGAGCTTGTAGTGACAGACCGTGTCATGATCTGAGGCCCTGAGGTAGTGGAGCTTGTAGTGACAGACCGTGTCATGATCTGAGGCCCTGAGGTAGAGGAGCTTGTAGTGACAGACCGTGTCATGATCTGAGGCCCTGAGGTAGAGGAGCTTGTAGTGACAGACCGTGTCATGATCTGAGGCCCTGAGGTAGAGGAGCTTGAGGGGCTGACCGTGTCATGATCTGAGGCCCTGAGGTAGAGGAGCTTGAGGGGCTGACTGTGTCATGATCTGAGGCCCTGAGGTAGAGGAGCTTGTAGTGACAGACCGTGTCATGATCTGAGGCCCTGAGGTAGAGGAGCTTGAGGGGCTGACCGTGTCATGATCTGAGGCCCTGAGGTAGAGGAGCATGTAGTGACAGACCGTGTCATGATCTGAGGCCCTGAGGTAGAGGAGCTTGAGGGGCTGACCGTGTCATGATCTGAGGCCCTGAGGTAGAGGAGCATGTAGTGACAGACCGTGTCATGATCTGAGGCCCTGAGGTAGAGGAGCTTGAGGGGCTGACAGGAATTTGATGAACTTCAGATTTACAGAGAGAAACAGAGGGTGCTGCATTGGCACTGCTGTCGTCTCACCTAGGAAACATCCTTGTTTGTCAAGCAGTGTCAAACCCATAGAGGGAGGTTCACTATGAACTTAGCTATGCTGATGAATCAATGGGTGATGTCTAAGTGTTTCATTTCATAATCACTGCTTTTTTCTTTTTCAGATATTACGACTGTTTTAGTGGGTCTGTGTCTCAGTTCATTAATAATAGATGCATTCATGTTCAGTTATATTATGACTGTTTTAGTGGGTCTGTGTTTCAGTTCATAATACATACATTTTCTGAGAAAATTATAAGTTAAGTACTGAGTTTATCTCGAATTCCCAACTAACAGTTAAAAAAAGATAAACGTTCGAACGATTGTTAAATGTTGTTGTCTCACGGGCTGAATGAGTAAACGATCACGTAAAACGTTTCGTCATCATAATATATAATATATAATACTAATATAATATAATAATATCAGTTCTAATAATAATATTATAATAATTTAATATAATATATCATAATATAATATATGCCATTTAACAGACGCATTTATCCGAAGTAACTTAGTCATGGGTGGTCCCGTGACACAAACCCATAATCATGGAGCTACAGAGGACCTTGTTCTACCAACTGAGCTACAGAGGACCATGTTCTACCAACTGAGCTACAGAGGACCATGTTCTACCAACTGAGTTACAGAGGACCATGTTCTACCAACTGAGGTACAGAGGACCATGTTCTACCAACTGAGCTACAGAGGACCATGTTCTACCAACTGAGCTACAGAGGACCATGTTCTACCAACTGAGTTACAGAGGACCATGTTCTACTAACTAAGGTACAGAGGACCATGTTCTACTAACTGTGTTACACAGGACCATGTTCTACTGACTGAGTTACAGAGGACCATGTTCAACTAACTGAGTTACATAGGACCATGTTCTAGCAAATGAGTTACAGAGGACCATGTTCTACTAACTGAGTTACAGAGGACCATGTTCTACTAACTGAGTTACAGAGGACCATGTTCAACTAACTGAGATACAGAGGACCATGTTCTACTAACTGATTTACAGAGGACCATGTTCTACTAACTAAGGTACAGAGGACCATGTTCTACTAACTGTGTTACACAGGACCATGTTCTACTAACTGAGATACACAGGACCATGTTCTACTAACTGAGTTACAGAGGACCATGTTCATCTAACTGAGATACAGAGGACCATGTTCTACTAACTAAGGTACAGAGGACCATGTTCAACTAACTGAGTTACATAGGACCATGTTCTAGCAACTGAGTTACAGAGGACCATGTTCTACTAACTGAGTTACAGAGGACCATGTTCTACTAACTGAGTTACTGAGGACCATGTTCTACTAACTGAGTTACAGAGGACCATGTTCTACTAACTGAGTTACAGAGGACCATGTTCTACTAACTGAGATACACAGGACCATGTTCTACTGACTGAGTTACAGAGGACCATGTTCATCGAACTGAGATACAGAGGAAAATGTTCAACTAACTGAGATACAGAGGACCATGTTCTACTAACTGAGATACAGAGGACCATGTTCTACTAACTGAGTTACAGAGGACCATGTTCTACCAACTGAGTTACAGAGGACCATGTTTTTCCATCTGAGTTACAGAGGACCATGTTCTACTAACTGAGTTACAGCGGACCATGTTCTACTAACTGAGTTACAGAGGACCATGTTCTACTAACTGAGTTACAGAGGACCATGTTCTACTGACTGAGTTACAGAGGACCATGTTCTACTGACTGAGTTACAGAGGACCATGTTCTACTGACTGAATTACAGAGGAACATGTTCTACTAACTGAGTTACAGAGGACCATGTTCATCTAACTGAGATACAGAGGACAATTATCTACTAACAGAGTTACAGAGGACCATGTTCTACTAACAGAGTTACAGAGGACCATGTTCTACTAACTGAGTTACAGAGGACAATGTTCAACTAACTGAGTTACAGAGGACATGTTCAACTAACTGACATACAGAGGACCATGTTCTACTAACTGAGATACAGAGGACCATGTTCTACCAACTGAGTTACAGAGGACCATGTTTTACTGACTGAGTTACAGAGGACCATGTTTTACCAACAGAGTTACAGAGCACTGTGTTCTACTAACTGAGTTACAGAGGACCATGTTCTACTAACTGAGTTACAGAGGACCATGTTCTACTAACTGAGTTACAGAGGACCATGTTCTACTAACTGAGATACAGAGGACCATGTTCTACTAACGGAGATACAGAGGACCATGTTCAACTAACTGAGTTACAGAGGACCATGTTCTACTAACTGAGATACAAAGGACCATGTTCTACTAACTGAGTTACAGAGGACCATGTTCTACTAACTGAGTTACATAGGACCATGTTCTACTAACTGAGATACAGAGGACCATGTTCTACTAACTGAGTTACAGAGGACCATGTTCTACTAACTGAGATACAAAGGACCATGTTCTACTAACTGAGTTACAGAGGACCATGTTCTACTAACTGCGTTACAGAGGACCATGTTCTACTAACTGAGTTACAGAGGACCATGTTCTACTAACTGAGTTACATAGGACCATGTTCTACTAACTGAGCTACAGAGGACCATGTTCTACTAATTGAGTTACAGAAGACCATGTTATACTAACGGAGTTACAGAGGACCATGTTCTACTAACTGAGCTACAGAGGACCATGTTATACTAACAGAGTTACAGAGGACCATGTTCTACTAACTGAGTTACAGAGGACCATGTTCTACTAACTGAGCTACAGAGGACCATGTTCTACTAACTGAGCAACAGCTGTGTCTGAAGGCCCTAACTGAAGACAGACTGTTGAGGTTGAATGACAGCCCCTAACAGCTGTGTTAACTGAAGAGAGATTACAATATATTTATCTTTAGAACATTGATATTACTTCTGTAGTCCCCCCTGCCATCGTACCTTTCATGTTAATTTATGTGTTCTAAGTAACAATGTATTTCTTCTTACCTTACCTCTTCGGTGTTGAAATGGTTTGGAGATTGATAGTAGCGAGGGAGATGTGAGGGAAGACGAGGGTCATCCGTTTCCATATTTGCGACTCGACTCTGTCATTTAAATTTTGCTATTTCATAGTCAACCAGGTCTTTCACATGTGAAAATTGCTACTTTTGAAGTCTGAAGTAAGAAAGGGTTGGCGGAACTTACATCAATTTTTTAAAAGGTTGACAGATAATGATAATTGAGATGGAGGTGTGAAGTGGGTAGATTCGTCTTAAAAATACAGTTTGCCGGTGGAATAAAGATGGCTGGTCGGTTAATTGTTTTGAGAGGCAATGGAAGCCATTTTGACTGCAGTCCTGAAGTAGAGGAAATAGGATCAGCATGTAACAAAACAACCAATGGATTTGAGAAGAGACCGACTTCATCTGTTGTAGACCCCATATAGAAACCCTACTGAATATTTATGTAAGGGATAGTCAACGAGGGGCTATGCATTCTATGGAAAATAATGAACAATGTGGAAGGTGTGTTCCACAATGGATTTCCAGAGAACTCATAGAGCCCTGAGTTGATTATCCCTTTAATTCCAATGCTATAATTTAACAAATTTGCTGCTTGAAATGTGTTCATTTGCCTGTATAAATGTGTTCAACATCCAAGCAAGTTGACTAGACCAGTATCTTGCCTTCGTGAACATTAAATTCAACAATACCAATAATGTTTTCAATTTGACTTTTGCTTGCTAAAAGATGCTAAACACAGAACATGTAAGAATGAACTATATCCATTGATTTCTACCGTGCAAATATACCATGCATTATTTAAGCAATAATGCATGAGTAGGTGTAGTATCTGGTCAATATACCACGGCTAAGGGCTGTTTGTTGTTAAGCACAAAGAAACGCAGAGTGGCTATATACAGACCTTGGCCGTGATATATTGGCCATATATCACAAACCTCCGAGGTGCTTTATTGCTATTATAAACGGGTTACCAACGTAATTAGAGAAGTAAAAATACATGTTTTGTCATACCCGTGGTACAGTATACGGTCTGATATACCACAGCTGTCAAGCAATCAGCGTTCAGTGCTCTAACCACCCAGTTTATAAAGATAAATAATGCATGCTCTAGAATGTTAATAGTAGTATTTATTTAAAAAATATATTTTTTATTTAACCTTTATTTAACTAGGCAAGTCAGTTAAGAACAAATTCTTATTTACAATGATGGCCTACCCCTTGCCAAACCCGGATGATGCTGGGCCAATTGTGCGCCGCCCTATGGGACTCCCAATCACGGCCGGATGTGATACAGCCTGGATTTCAACCAGAGACTGTAGTGGCACTTCTTGCACTGAGATGCAGTGTCTTAGACCGCTGTGTCTTAGACCTCTGTGTCTTAGACATCTGTGTCTTAGACCGCTGTGTCTTAGACCGCTGTGTCTTAGACCGCTGTGTCTTAGACCGCTGTGTCTCAGACCGCTGTGTCTCAGACCGCTGTGTCTCAGACCGCTGTGTCTTAGACCGCTGTGTCTTAGACCGCTGTGTCTCAGACCGCTGTGTCTCAGACCTCTGTGTCTCAGACCGCTGTGTCTCAGACCTCTGTGTCTCAGACCGCTGTGTCTTAGACCGCTGTGTCTTAGACCGCTGTGTCTTAGACCGCTGTGTCTCAGACCGCTGTGTCTCAGACCTCTGTGTCTCAGACCGACCTCTGTGTCTCAGACTGCTGTGTCTTAGACCGCTGTGTCTTAGACCGCTGTGTCTCAGACTGCTGTGTCTCAGACCGCTGTGTCTCAGACCTCTGTGTCTCAGACCTCTGTGTCTCAGACCGCTGTGTCTCAGACCTCTGTGTCTCAGACTGCTGTGTCTTAGACCGCTGTGTCTTAGACATCTGTGTCTTAGACCGCTGTGTCTTAGACATCTGTGCCTCAGACCGCTGTGTCTCAGACCGCTGTGTCTCAGACCTCTGTGTCTCAGACCTCTGTGTCTCAGACCTCTGTGTCTCAGACCGCTGTGTCTCAGACATCTGTGTCTTAGGCCGCTGTGTCTTAAACATCTGTGTCTTAGACCTCTGTGTCTCAGACCACTGTGTCTCAGACCGCTGTGTCTCAGACATCTGTGTCTTAGACCGCTGTGTCTTAGACATCTGTGTCTTAGACCGCTGTGTCTTAGACCTCTGTGTCTCAGACTGCTGTGTCTTAGACCGCTGTGTCTTAGACCGCTGTGTCTCAGACCTCTGTGTCTTAGACCGCTGTGTCTCAGACCGCTGTGTCACTCGAGGGCCCATAGGGTGGGCTTCAAGAATGCCCTTCAAGCCAATTAAAAACAAATATTCAACAATGCCATGGTATAAAAACTAATAAAGCATTATTATAGTTAATAAAATACTCCAGATTCTCTGTAATTTATTAACACTAGAACCACTGTGCCTCAAGGGACCCCCTTTCAAGCAAATTAGCAGTCATTCAGACTGCAACATTCTTTAATACATTTCACATATGCTATTTGTGAAGCTCTGTTTGACAAGTAAATCAATTAATTTGACAGACAATTATCCTCTGTAATGTATTTAAAGGACCAATTAATCAATCAAATGTATTGATAAAGCACTTTCTACCTCAGCAGATGTAGGCATATGTAGAAAGGATGGCAGATGTAGAAAGTGTGTGCCCTAAATTTGGAATCAAGCACTTTTGGTCTGAGACTGAGGGTGACCTAGATTCATATTGCTGCTTTGCAATGAAAGAATATCTAACTTCAGCTTCCTTCACCCCTACTCATTCATTTTTTCTGCCATAGAGAAACTAACGAAAAATCTAACGAAAAATCTTTATCTTGTGAACAATCTTCATCTCATGAACAATCTTTATCTGATGAACAATCTTTATCTTATGAACAATCTTTATCTCATGAACAATCTTTATCTGATGAACAATCTTTATCTTATGAACAATCTTTATCTTATGAACAATCTTTATCTGATGAACAATCTTTATCTTATGAACAATCTTTATCTCATGAACAATCTTTATCTGATGAACAATCTTTATCTTATGAACAATCTTTATCTCATGAACAATCTTTATCTGATGAACAATCTTTATCTTATGAACAATCTTTATCTTATGAACAATCTTTATCTGATGAACAATCTTTATCTGATTAATATTCTTTATCTCCTGAACAATCTATATCTCATGAACAACCGTTATCTCACGAATATTCTTTATCTCATGAACAACCTATATCTCATGAACAACCTATATCTCATGAACAACCTATATCTCATGAACACTCTTTATCTCATGAACAACCGTTATCTCACGAATATTCTTTATCTCATGAACAACCTATATCTCATGAACAACCTATATCTCATGAACAACCTATATCTCATGAACAACCTATATCTCATGAACACTCTTTATCTCATGAACAACCGTTATCTCATGAACAACCTTTATCTCATGAACAACCTATATCTCATGAACAACCTATATCTCATGAACACTCTTTATCTCATGAACAACCGTTATCTCACGAATATTCTTTATCTCATGAACAACCTTTATCTCATGAACAACCTATATCTCATGAACAACCTATATCTCATGAATATTCTTTATCTCATGAACAACCGTTATCTCATGAATATTCTTTATCTCATGAACAACCTTTATCTCATGAACAATCTCTATCTAATGAACAATTGCATGAGGCAGTCTGGAGTCACAGGGTCACACAAGGGTCTGATACGCAGCCAGGATTCACTTTGAGATTGGATGTCCATCAATGACCAGCCACAACATTGAGCTCTTTGGTTTTGCCAGGGTGTCGTGGGCGGAGGTGGTGGATGGACATGTGCCGTGAACTCTGGCTCCGAGAGTTGTGTGTTCAATTCCAGGGTTAGACAGGCATTTTTTTTTGTACCCTGTCCCAAACCTTTACATTTAACTTTACAATTTGGTATAAGTGAAGGAGGAGCCAGCAGCAGGATGAGAAACCCAGGGTGTTTGGAACAACGTTTGGAGAAACGTGGATAAACGTCAGAAACGGAAGTCAAATTGGTAAAACTGTGAGATCTTGTTGCTGATACTAAACCTTCATAGTTTAGTGTTCATTCTTTTTCTGTGAAATAAGAGGTCAAAAATGTAGACTAGTAGTCTGGTGCAAAGGTCCTACGCCTAACAAGAATATCATTGATAGCTTTCAAAGAGAACAGCAGAAAATCTATACTTTAGCTCTCCTCACCCTGAGAGACCTTGGAGGATGTTATGTCTACACACACGTACGCGCGCGCGCATGCACCCACCCACCCATGTGCGCACACACACACACACATCTTTAGTCTCTGCAATGCAGTAGGACATTTAATCGGGGGCCAGTTGGCCTTGAGTAAATGATTGAAGATAGAAAACCACATATCCTAGTGACACTATACTCCTACAAATTACTGCAGTGAGTTAGAAAGAGGAAGTTATCAGGGGACACACGTATGCATCAAGCATCTCAGAGTAGAATAGCTGAACTAGGATCAGGTAATTCCTGTAGATGTAATATTATTAAATGTGATCTAAAAGGCTAAACTGATCCTAGATCAGCATGCTTGATACATACAGCCCCAAACTCTAACCTGAATTACCAAACTCATTGTGCTTCCAGGTGCCTGGAGTGCTCGAGTTAATTCTTCCTTTTTAGACATAGGAAATGTCAACATTGTTGTATTTGATACACTTCAGAAGGTTTAGGAACTGGTACAACACAAGTCAAACTCTTGTTCATTATTTTCCTTCTCCACTGATCTGTGACAGAAACACTTGTCTTTCATTGAGCATCTCCTCAGCAACCACTCTGTCTGTGGCACGCTGACAATGTTTCTGTCTCTTTCACAATTAGTAAGCACACAGAATGGTAGAAATTAGTCAAAAGTCTGTTGTTTGTCTGCGTTGGAGCTTCGCTGCTTTGAGGATGCTTTTGGAGGCTGTTCTGCATGGTTGGCGATGTGACAAGCAATTCCCATTAAAGCAGCAGTGTGAAAGCTGGCAGGATAATAATCAAACCTCCTAAATAAGTGTTTGCATTCCAAAGGGCACTCTATTCCCTATTTAGTGCTATGGGCCCTGGCCCTGGACTAAATCAGTGTTTGCATTCCAAATGGCACTCTATTCCCTATTTAGTGCTATGGGCCCTGGACAAAAGCCGTGCAATAAACAGGTAGTAGAATGCAATTTCGAGTGCAACCATCATTTTCTCATTTAGCTCGTCGACGGTCGGCACTGTAATACCAATGTGTTGAAATGAATTATCTGGATGCTCTTGTGAATCGGAACCTCATCAAAACGCACAACATAAAGCAACCATGTACATGCCAGAACGCAGATGAATCAATGTGTGTAGATGGACAATTAATAGCTTGAATGGTTTTGATGGTGGAAAATTATCTTTGAGTCTATATTAGTTTGCTCTGTCTGTATGTAGCATATCAGGGGAATGAAATATGACTTGTGCTGTTTTCGAAACAAGGAAATGCTAATTCTCTCCTGGGAACAGACTATAACAATATCACAGGCTATATTAACCGAAGGACATGGGCCTATTTAATGTGTCCAATGTTTGATTCTATTAAATCAAATAATATCTATGTTTATTTGTCGCATACACAGATTAGCAGATGGTAGAGCAGGTACAGCTAAGTGTCTCTGGCTCCAACAATACTATACTAATACTTATACTAGCAGCATATATCTAAAATAGTAATACAAATACCAGCAGTAAATGTCTAATAATACGATACTATACTAATATCAGCAGTAAATGTCTAATAATACGATACTATACTAATATCAGCAGTAAATGTCTAATAATTCTATAATATGCTGCCAGCAGAACATATCTAACAATACTAATACCAGCAGTAGATGTCTAACAATATGAATACTATACTAATACCGGCAGTAAATGTCTAGCTATACTAATATATACTAATACCGGCAGTAAATGTCTAGCTATACTAATACATACTAATACCGGCAGTAAATGTCTAGCAATACTAATATATACTAATACCGGCAGTAAATGTCTAGCAATACTAATATATACTAATACCGGCAGTAAATGTCTAGCAATACTAATATATACTAATACCGGCAGTAAATGTCTAGCAATACTAATTCATACTAATACCGGCAGTAAATGTCTAGCAATACTAATATATACTAATACCGGCAGTAAATGTCTAGCAATACTAATACATACTAATACCGGCAGTAAATGTCTAGCAATACTAATACATACTAATACCGGCAGTAAATGTCTAGCAATACTAATATATACTAATACCGGCAGTAAATGTCTAGCAATACTAATACATACTAATACCGGCAGTAAATGTCTAGCAATACTAATATATATTAATACCGGCAGTAAATGTCTAGCAATACTAATACATACTAATACCGGCAGTAAATGTCTAGCAATACTAATATATACTAATACCGGCAGTAAATGTCTAGCAATACTAATACATACTAATACCGCCAGTAAATGTCTAGCAATACTAATATATACTAATACCGGCAGTAAATGTCTAGCAATACTAATACATACTAATACCGGCAGTAAATGTCTAGCAATACTAATATATACTAATACCGGCAGTAAATGTCTAGCAATACTAATACATACTAATACCGGCAGTAAATGTCTAGCAATACTAATATATACTAATACCGGCAGTAAATGTCTAGCAATACTAATACATACTAATACCGGCAGTAAATGTCTAGCAATACTAATATATACTAATACCGGCAGTAAATGTCTAGCAATACTAATTCATACTAATACCGGCAGTAAATGTCTAGCAATACTAATACATACTAATACTGGCAGTAAATGTCTAGCAATACTAATACATATTAATACCGGCAGTAAATGTCTAGCAATACTCTTCTATACTAATGCCAGCAGTAAATGTCTAGCAATACTCTTCTATACTAATGCCAGCAGTAAATGTCTAGCAATACTCTTCTATACTAATGCCAGCAGTACTTGTCTAACATGTATGAGCTACAGTATGTCCAGAATATAGTATGTACGGCAGTAGTTATACAGGATGAGCTATATCCAGAATACAGTATGTACAGCAGTAGTTTTATAGGATGAGTTATGTTCAGAATACAGTATGTACAGCAGTAGTTATATGGATGAGCTATGTCCAAAAAACATGATGTACATATAAAGTGAGTATTCAATTCGAATAATTGTTCAAATGAAATGGCATTTCAACAGAATAATGTTGGAGGAATACTACAGAAATGAATTCAGAAGTACACTATATAAAGAGTGAAAGATATGTACAGCACAAAGCTGAGCCTACCTTAGAAATCATTCAGGTAAAGCCAGTGTGACTGTGTCCTTTATTAGTTGTCAGACAGTCAGCAACTCCATGGACACTGTCTTTTCAGCTGTGTGACATCCCAGTGACCTCCCACCTCTGACCTCTTGACCCTGGTCCCAGGTTGGGAGTGATAGTGGTTGTGCTACACACACACACACACACAGGTTCAGAGGTAGTGGTGCTGGTGGGAGTGCCGCCCCATGACTAAGGCGGTACAAATTGCCAAATGGAGGGGGAAGTGATGTGGTAGACCCGTGGTGGCCCGGGGCTCAAGGCGGACACTTCTAGTGACAGGCCAAATCCATCACCTCGTTCTCCCTCATCATCAGCTGTTGAACATGCCCTTCAGAGCACGTCTGCAGCGATATACTCACAAACATGCACCCAGGCTGGAGCGCACACGCACACAGCCATACATGTACACACACATACTGTACGCACACACATCCATACATACTGTATGCATACACAACAGCACACACACACACATTGCCTACAGTCTACTCTAACTGTTGTGTACTTCACGCACACACACATAACCTGTCCTCCTCCCTGTGTACATATACCCACCACCATACTGAATAACTAATTCACTCTGTAAGTCATCTGTCTACCTCAGTTTACATAGTGTAGTGTCCACCAATATACTGAATAACTAATTCACTCTGTAAGTCATCTGTCTACCTCAATTTTCATAGTGTAGTGTCCACCAATATACTGAATAACTAATTCACTCTGTAAGTCATCTGTCTACCTCAGTTTACATAGTGTAGTGTCCACCAATATACTGAATAACTAATTCACTCTGTAAGTCCTCTGTCTACCTCAGTTTACATAGTGTAGTGTCCACCAATATACTGACTAACTAATTCACTCTGTAAGTCCTCTGTCTACCTCAGTTTACATAGTGTAGTGTCCACTAATATACTGAATAACTAATTCACTCTGTAAGTCCTCTGTCTACCTCTGTTTACATAGTGTAGTGTCCACCAATATACTGAATAACTAATTCACTCTGTAAGTCCTCTGTCTACCTCAGTTTACATAGTGTAGTGTCCACCAATATACTGAACAACTAATTCACTCTGTAAGTTCTCTGTCTACCTCAGTTTACATAGTGTAGTGTCCACCAATATACTGAATGACTAATTCACTCTGTAAGTCCTCTGTCTACCTCAGTTTACATAGTGTAGTGTCCACCAATATACTGAATAACTAATTCACTCTGTAAGTCATCTGTCTACCTCAGTTTACATAGTGTAGTGTCCACCAATATACTGAATAACTAATTCACTCTGTAAGTCATCTGTCTACCTCAGTTTACATAGTGTAGTGTCCACCAATATACTGAATAATTAATTCACTCTGTAAGTCATCTGTCTACCTCAGTTTACATAGTGTAGTGTCCACCAATATACTGAATAACTAATTCACTCTGTAAGTCCTCTGTCTACCTCAGTTTACATAGTGTAGTGTCCACCAATATACTGAATAACTAATAAAGTAAATTTGTTGTTATAGTGCCCTACCCTCATCATATTCTCTCTGTTATAGTGTCTTACCCTCATCCTGTCCTCTGTGTTATAGTTACCTACACTCATCCTGTCCTCTGTGTTACATTGTTCTACCCTCATCCTGTCCTCTGTGTTACATTGTTCTACCCTCATCCTGTCTTCTGTGTTGTAGTGTTTTACCCTCATCCTGTCCTCTGTGTTATAGTTACCTACCCTCATCCGGTCCTCTGTGTTACTTTGTTCTACCCTCATCCTGTCCTCTGTTTTATTGTTACCTACCCTCATCCGGTCCTCTGTGTTACATTGTTCTACCCTCATCCTGTCTTCTGTGTTGTAATGTTTTACCCTCATCCTGTCCTAAGTGTTACATTGTTCTACCCTCATCCTGTCCTCTGTGTTACATTGTTCTACCCTCATCCTGTCTTCTGTGTTGTAGTGCTTTACCCTCAGCCTGGCCTCTGTGTTATAGTTACCTACCCTCATCCTGTCCTCTGTGTTACACTGTTCTACCCTCATCCTGTCTTCTGTGTTATAAGGTCTTACCCTCATCCTGTCCTCTGCGTTATAGTTACCTACCCTCATCCTGTCCTCTGTGTTACATTGTTCTACCCTCATCCTGTCTTCTGTGTTGTAGTGTTTTACCCTCATCCTGTCCTCTGTGTTATAGTTACCTACCCTCATCCTGTCCTCTGTGTTACATTGTTTACATTGTTCTACCCTCATCCTGTCTTCTGTGTAGTATACCCTCATCCTGTGTTACATTGTTTACCCTCATCCTGTCTTCTGTGTTATAGTTCATCCTGTCCTACCCTCATCCTGTCTTCTGTGTTACATTGTTCTACCCTCATCCTGTCTTCTGTGTTGTAGTGTTTTACCCTCAGCCTGGCTTCTGTGTTATTGTTACCTACCCTCATCCTGTCTTCTGTGTTACATTGTTCTACCCTCATCCTGTCTTCTGTGTTGTAGTGTTTTACCCTCAGCCTGGCTTCTGTGTTATTGTTACCTACCCTCATCCTGTCCTCTGTGTTACATTGTTCTACCCTCATCCTGTCTTCTGTGTTATAGTGTCTTACCCTCATCCTGTCTTCTGTGTTATAGTGTCTTACCCTCATCCTGTCCTCTGTGTTACATTGTTCTACCCTCATCTTGTCCTCTGTGTTACATTGTTCTACCCTCATCCTGTCTTCTGTGTTGTAGTGTTTTACCCTCATCCTGTCCTCTGTGTTATTGTTACCTACCCTCATCCTGTCCTCTGTGTTACATTGTTCTACCCTCATCCTGTCTTCTGTGTTGTAGTGCTTTACCCTCAGCCTGGCCTCTGTGTTATAGTTACCTACCCTCATCCTGTCCTCTGTGTTACATTGTTTTACCCCCATCCTGTCCTCTGTGTTACATTGTTCTACCCTCATCCTGTCTTCTGTGTTGTAGTGTTTTACCCTCATCCTGTCCTCTGTGTTATAGTCACCTACCCTCATCCTGTCCTCTGTGTTACATTGTTCTACCCTCATACTGTCTTCTGTGTTATAGTGTCTTACCCTCATCCTGTCTTCTGTGTTATAGTGTCTTACCCTCATCCTGTCTTCTGTGTTACATTGTTTTACCCCCATTCTGTCCTCTGTGTTACATTGTTCTACCCTCATCCTGTCTTCTGTGTTGTAGTGTTTTACCCTCATCCTGTCCTCTGTGCTATAGTCACCTACCCTCATCCTGTCCTCTGTGTTACATTGTTCTACCCTCATCCTGTCTTCTGTGTTGTAGTGCTTTACCATCAGCCTGGCCTCTGTGTTATAGTTACCTACCCTCATCCTGTCCTCTGTGTTACATTGTTCTACCCTCATCCTGTCTTCTGTGTTATAGTGTCTTACCCTCATCCTGTCCTCTGCGTTATAGTTACCTACCCTCATCCTGTCCTCTGTGTTACATTGTTCTACCCTCATCCTGTCTTCTGTGTTGTAGTGTTTTACCCTCAGCCTGGCTTCTGTGTTATTGTTACCTACCCTCATCCTGTCCTCTGTGTTACATTGTTCTACCCTCATCCTGTCTTCTGTGTTATAGTGTCTTACCTTCATCCTGTCCTCTGTGTTATAGTTACCTACCCTCATCCTGTCCTCTGTGTTACATTGTTCTACTCTCATCCTGTCTTCTGTGTTGTAGTGTTTTACCCTCAGCCTGGCATCTGTGTTACATTGTTCTACCCTCATCCTGTCTTCTGTGTTGTAGTGTTTTACCCTCAGCCTGGCATCTGTGTTACATTGTTCTACCCTCATCCTGTCTTCTGTGTTATAGTGTTTTACCCTCATCCTGTCTTCTGTGTTATAGTGTTTTACCCTCTGCCTGGCCTCTGTGTTATAGTTACCTACCCTCATCCTGTCCTCTGTGTTACATTGTTCTACCCTCATCCTGTCTTCTGTGTTATAGTGTCTTACCCTCATCCTGTCCTCTGTGTTATAGTTACCTACCCTCATCCTGTCCTCTGTGTTACATTGTTCTACCCTCATCCTGTCTTCTGTGTTATAGTGTCTTACCCTCATCCTGTCCTCTGTGTTACATTGTTCTACCCTCATCCTGTCCTCTGTGTTACATTGTTCTACCCTCATCCTGTCTTCTGTGTTGTAGTGTTTTACCCTCAGCCTGGCTTCTGTGTTATTGTTACCTACCCTCATCCTGTCTTCTGTGTTATAGTGTCTTACCTTCATCCTGTCCTCTGTGTTATAGTTACCTACCCTCATCCTGTCCTCTGTGTTACATTGTTCTACCCTCATCCTGTCTTCTGTGTTGTAGTGTTTTACCCTCAGCCTGGCATCTGTGTTACATTGTTCTACCCTCATCCTGTCTTCTGTGTTATAGTGTTTTACCCTCATCCTGTCTTCTGTGTTATAGTGTTTTACCCTCTGCCTGGCCTCTGTGTTATAGTGTTTTACTCTCATCCTGTCTTCTGTGTCATAGTGTATAGTGTTCTACCCCCGTCTTGTCTTCTGTGTCATAGTGTTCTACTTCATCCTGTTCTTTGTGTTCTACCCTCATCCTGTCCTCCGCGAAGCACTAAACAGCCCCTGTAGAGCTATGACAGCAGTGGAAACATTAGTTGAGCATCCCTCCCCAACAGGCAAAGCGTGTGTTACTGGCCAGCCATGAGCAGCCACTGTGCTGGCATCCGCCCCTTCGATATTACCTACCCCCCATTGTTGTCCCTTCCTCTGTCCTCCCTTCCTCTGTCCTCCCTTCCTCTGTTCTTCCTTCCTCTGTTCTTCCTTCCTCTGTTCTCCCCTCCTCTGTCCTCCTCTCCTCTTTTCTCCCTCCCTCTGTCTTCCCCTCCTCGGTCCTCCCTTCCTATGTCCACCTCTGTCCTCCTCTTTCCTCCCCTCCTCTTTCCTCCCTGTGTTCAAATAAAATCAAATGTTATTGGTCATGTGCATGTTTAGCAGATGTTATTGCGGGTGTAGCAAAATGCTTGTGTTTCTATTTCACAACATATACCAAATACACACACATCTAAGTAATGTAATGTATTTAAGAATATATAAATATATGGATGAGCAATGTCAGAACGGCATAGACTAAGATACAGTTAATACTATACAATACAGTATACACATATGAGATGAGTAATGTAAGATATATAAACATTATTAAAGTGACTAGTGTTCAATTTATTAAAGTGGCCAGTGATTTCAAGTCTATGTACAGTTGAAGTCGAAAGTTTACATACACCTAAGCCAAATACATTTAAACTACATGTTTCACAATTCCTGACATGTAATCCTAGTAAAAATGCCCTAGTATCACCACTTTATAAAAATGTGAAATGTCAGAATAATAGTAGAGGGAATTATCTATTTAATATTTTCTTTCTTTCATCACATTCCCAGTGGGTCAGAAGTTTACATACACTCAATTAGTATTTGGTAGCGTTGCCTTTAAATTGTTTAACTTGTGTCAACCGTTTCGGGTCGCCCTTCCACAAGCTTCCCACAATAAGTTGGTTGAATTGTGGCCCATTCCTCCTGACAGAGCTGGTGTAACTGAGTCAGGTTTATAGAACTCCTTGCTCTCACATGCTTTTTCAGTTCTGCCCACAACATTTCTATAGGATTGAGGTCAGGGCTTTCTGATGGCCACTCCAATTCCTTGACTTTGTTGTCAGTAAGCCATTTTGCCACCACTTTGGAAGTATGTTTGGGGTCATTGTCCATTTGGAAGACCCATTTGCGACCAAGCTTTAACTTCTTTACTGATGTCTTGAGACGTTGCTTTAATATATCCACATAATTTTCCTCCCTCATGATGCCATCTATTTTGTGAATTGCACCAGTCCCTCCTGCAACAATGCACCCCACAACATGATGCTGCGACTCCCATGCTTCACAGTTGGGATGGTGTTCTTCAACTTGCAAACCTCCCCCTTTTTCCTCCAAACATAACTATGGTCATTATGGCCAAACAGTTCTATTTTTGTTTCATCAGACCAGAGGACATTTCTCCAAAAAGTGTGATCTTTGTTCCCATGTGCAGTAGCAAACCGTAGTCTGGCATTTTTATGGCGGTTTTGGAGCAGTGGCTTCTTCCTTGCTGATCGGCCTTTCAGGTTATGTCGATAAAGAACTCCGTTTACTGTGGATATAGATACTTTTGCACCTGTTTCCTCCAGCATCTTCACAGGGTCCTTTGCTGTTGTTCTGGGATTGATTTGCACTTTTCGCACCAACGTACGTTCATCTCTAGGAGACAGAAAGCGTCTCCTTCCTGAGTGGTATGACGGCTGCGTGGTCCCATGGTGTTTATAGTTGCGTACTATTGTTTGTACAGATGAATGTGGTACCTTCAGGCGTATGGAAATTGCTCCCATGGATGAACCAGACTTGTGGAGGTCTTGGCAGATTTCTTTTGATTTTCCCATGATGTCAAGCAAAGAGGCACTGAGGTTGAAGGTAGGCCTTGAAATAGATCCACAGGTAGACCTCAGATTGATTCAAATGATGTTAATTAGTCTATCAGAAGCTTCTAAAAGCCATAACATAATTCTCCTGAATTTTACGAGCTAATTTTACGAGTCAATTTAGTGTATGTACACTTCTGACCCACTGGAATTGTGATACAGTGAATTATAAGTAAAATAATCTGTCCGTAAACAATTGTTGGAAAAATGACTTGTGTCATGCACAAAGTAGATCTCCTAACCGACTTGCCAAAACTACAGTTTGTTAACAAGAAATGTGTGGAGTGGTTGAAAAACGAGTTTTAATGACTCCAACCTAAGTGTATGTAAACTTCTGAATTCAACTATAAATATGCTTTTCCCATGCCAGTAAAGCCCCTTAAATAGAAAATGAAAATTGGGAGAGAGAGAAGAAGGCTAAAAGGGTGAAGGAAAGGAGGGAGACCACCATTGAGAGCGAGAGACAAACAGAGAGAAAGAAAGAGACAAGGGGAGGAACACGGAACACAACACACATCACAGCACAACACAACCCCACAAACTGGATTTAAACACAATGCAATTGAAGACAACACAACATTAAAAAAAAAATGTTTTACATTTATTTTACTAGGCAAGTCAGTTAAGAACAAATTCTTATTTTCAATGACGGCCTGGGAACAGTGGGTTAACTGCCTGTTCAGGGGCAGAACGACAGATTTTTACCTTGTCAGCTTGGGGATTCGAACCACAACACAACACACACAGAGAGAGAGAAAGAGAGGGAGATATGAGAGTTTGTCAAAAAAGAAAGTATGTACTTTCCCTGTGAAATAGTGGTCCTTCTGTAGCACAGTTGGTAGAGCATGGCGCTTGTAATGCCAGGGTAGTGGGTTCGATTCCCGGGACCACCCATTCGTAGAATGTATGCACACATGACTGTAAGTCGCTTTGGATAAAAGCGTCTGCTAAATGGCATATATTATTATTATTATTATTATATTATATTAAATACCTATTGATTATAATTCATTTATAGTCTTACAGTCTCTTTGGGCTTTATAGTCTCCTTAGTTTTTATGGTCTTTACAGGCCACAGTCTTTATAGTATATATAGTCTTTGCACTCTTTATAGTCCTTAAAGTCATTGCAGTCTCTATAGTCTTTACAATCCTTATAGTCTTCATAGCGTCTACAGTTTTTATAGTCTCTACAGTATTGGGGTTTATACAGTCTCTATAGTCTTCACAGTATTTGGGTCTTTACAGTCTGTCAGGAGTTATTAGCTGTAAATAATGGATGTTGCCGATCCAACATGTGAGAACTAGGTTGCACGCAGGATCAGTGCACATGGAATGAATCAGGCCAATTTTTCCAGAAAGCCTATTCTCACTTTTTCTCCTTACATTTGATTCATTTAGCTGATGCTCTTGTCCAGAGCACCTTCCAGTAGTGACTGGATACTTTTTCAATCTGGTCCTCCTTGGGAATTGAACCCACCATCTGGCGTTGCAAGCACAATGCACAACCAACTGAGCCGCACGGGAACAATACCACCTTTTGTCCACCTCGTCATGATGGTGTGAACTAAGGCTGGTACAAACATCCTGGCAGTCCTTTATTAAATGGAGAGGTGTGAGACGTACAGCACAGTGTGAACCCTCTTTATTCCTATTGTGTCACACTAGTAGCTGTTGAATATCTCTGAGGACATCTCTTCTCCTTTTTTCACTATTAACAGCATCTAGTGCCTTTCAGACCTGGGTCGTGATCTTAAGGGAAAATGAGTGTTTCTTATTAGACAGGTTCAGGTAGTGCCACCCTGTTATTTTCTGGTTTGATGGGTAATGAACATGACCCAGAACACTCAATTTGATGCCTTTTTATCTTTCACACTCTGTACTGAATGATAGCACGGCTGATTAGGCAATGAGGACGTGTACTGTAGCTACATGGCCCCTTGTGAATCGTATTGGCACACACACACACACACACACACACACACACACACACACACACACACACACACACACACACACACACACACACACACACACACACACACACACACACACACACACACACACACACACACTGCTTTGTACTGCTAGAAGTCTGAATGATAATAGCTGTACTCTCTCGGAGACGGATGACCTCGTCTGCTGTTTTAAGAGGAAGGGAGGTGGTGCGTCGCTGTGCTGCTCCTGCCATGTTTGTGCAAAGGTTCCACATGGGAATGAGTGTGGAGTGCATTCATCTCAGGCCTGAGGCAGCAACTATATTAGGATGACAAATGTGGCCCTGTCACCTGATGAGGGACTGGGAGCACGTGTCAAGATGACGCAGGTAGAGGGAGAGTTACAGGGAAGGAGGGAAGGAGAGAGGAAGGTGATGATTTATGGCCAGTTTAATCTTTCTTTCTCTGTCTCACTCTTTCTCTCAATATTGATCATTCTCCCACCCTCTCTGTGTGTTTCTCTGTCTCTGTCTCTTTCTCTTTCTCTTTCTCTCTCTTCCCTTTTCCCATTTTACTTTTAAGGATGTAAACTCGATTTTCAGATGTCATATCAACCCAAACAATTGTGAATTTTATGGATTTTTGGTATCAACACACCCGATTTCCATGTTCAGTCTGGTTGACAACAATACTTGTCTGCTATTCAGGCCCATATTGCTACACGGGCAGCGAGTAGCTGCAAACAGCCAGGGCCCAGGATTCTAGATTCGATTTCTCATAACCATCATATCAGGGGACGGAATCATCCGAAGGGAAAAATCCTTCAATGTGGAGCGATTTCATTGATCTGGAGTGAGTCTGTGTGAAGGGAGAAGCGATTTCATTGATCTGGAGTGAGTCTGTGTGAAGGGAGAAGCGATTTCATTGATCTGGAGTGAGTCTGTGTGAAGGGAGAAGCGATTTCATTGATCTGGAGTGAGTCATCCGATTTCATTGATCTGGAGTGAGTCTGTGTCCTTCTGTGTGAAGGGAGAAGCGATTTCATTGATCTGGAGTGAAGCGATTTCATTGATCTGGAGTGAGTCTGTGTGAAGGGAGAAGCGATTTCATTGATCTTGAGTCTGATTTCATTGATCTGGAGTGAGTCTGTGTGAAGGGAGAAGCGATTTCATTGATCTGGAGTGAGTCTGTGTGAAGGGAGAAGCGATTTCATTGATCTGGAGTGAGTCTGTGTGAAGGGAGAAGCGATTTCATTGATCTGGAGTGAGTCTGTGTGAAGGGAGAAGCGATTTCATTGATCTGGAGTGAGTCTGTGTGAAGGGAGAAGCGATTTCATTGATCTGGAGTGAGTCTGTGTGAAGGGAGAAGCGATTTCATTGATCTGGAGTGAGTCTGTGTGAAGGGAGAAGCGATTTCATTGATCTGGAGTGAGTCTGTGTGAAGGGAGAAGCGATTTCATTGATCTGGAGTGAGTCTGTGTGAAGGGAGAAGCGATTTCATTGATCTGGAGTGAGTCTGTGTGAAGGGAGAAGCGATTTCATTGATCTGGAGTGAGTCTGTGTGAAGGGAGAAGCGATATCATTGATCTGGTATGTACATACGGTCACTGTGGGTATGACTTCATCGATGCACTTATTGATGAAGCCAATGACATGTGGTGTATTCTTCGATGCCATTGGAGGAATCCTGGAACATACTCCAGTCTGTGCTTGCAAAGTCTTCGCACCTGCTTCATCTGACCACTTTTTTATAGACTGAGTCACTGCTGCTTCCTGCTTTAATTTTTGCTTGTAAGCAGGAATCAGGAGGATAGAGTTGTGGTCATTATTGCCAAATGGAGGGTGAGGGAGAGCTTTCTGTGCATCTCTGTGTGTGTACTATAGGTGGTTCAGAGTTATTTTCCCTCTGGTTGCACATTTAACATGCTGATAGAAATTGATTTAAGTTTCCCTCCATTAAAGTCCCTGATTACCAGGAGCGCCGCCTCTGGGTGAGCGTTTTCTTGTTTGCTTATGGTGGAATACAGCTCATTCAATGCTGTCTTAGGGCCAGCCTATGACTGTGGTGATATGTAACCAGCTACAAAGAATATAGATTAAACTCTATCGGTAGGTAGTGTGGTCTGCAGGTTATCATGAGAAACTCTGCCTCAGGTGAGCAATAGCTCGAGACCAGCTTAGAAATCGTGCACCAGCTGTTGCGTACAAAAATACAAAGACCGGCGCCCCTTGTCTTACCAGATGCCGCTGTTCTATCCTGCTGGTACATTGTATAACAAGTATGTTGATTTTGTCGTTGTTCAGCCACGACTCTGTGAAGCAAGAAGATGTTACAGTTTTTAATGTCCCGTTGGTAGTTTAATCTTCCAATTAACTCGTCCATTTATTGTCCAAAGATTACATGTTTGCTATCAGAAATGAGGGGAGAGGTTTTTTTTTTAGATCGCCTTTGACTCCTCAGAAAACAGTTCGCCCTCCGGTCTCTCTTTCTCCACCTCCTCTTCACGCAGATCACTGGGGTCAGGGCCTGTTCCCATGAGAGCCGTATATCCTCCGCCTCAGGCTTGTAAGATTCGTGAAAGAAGAAAAAGGATTCTGCTAGTCCATGGTGAGTATCTGCAGTCCTGATGTCTACAAGATATTTTTGCTCATAAGAGATGGTAGCGGCAACATTATGTCAAAAATAGTAAAAAAAATAAGTTCACGAACAACACAGACAAACAAACACAATTGGTTGGGGGCACGTAAAATGTCGTCATCCCCCTTATTTTGTTGCATTCCAACCTGTAATTTAAATAGATTTTTATTTGGATTTCATGTAATGGACATACACAAAATAGTGAAATGAAAACTTGTAACTTAAAATAAAAATGGAAAAGTGGTGCGTGCATATGTATTCAACCCCTTTGCTTTGAAGCCCCTAGATAAGATCTGGTGCAACCAATTACCTTCCGAAGTCATATAATTATTTAAATAAAGTCCACCTATATGCAGTCTAAATGTCACATGATCTGTCATATGATCGCAGTAGATATACATCTGTTCTGAAAAGCCCCAGAGTCTGCAACACCGCTAAGCAAGGGGCAGCACCAAGCAAACGGCACCATGAAGACCAAACTGCTTTCCTAACAGGTCAGGGACAAAGTTGTGGAGAATTACAGATCAGGATTGGTTTATGAAAAAATATCTGAAACTTTGAACATCCCACGGAGCACCATTAAATCCTTTGTTTAAATGGAAAGAATATGGCACCACAGCAAACCTACCAAGAGAGGGCCACTCACCAAAACTCACAAGCCAGGCAAGGAGGGCATTAATCAGAGAGGCAACAAAGAGGCAACAAAGATGACCCTGAAGGTGCTGCAAAGCTCCACTGCGGAGATAGGAGTATCTGTCCATAGGACCACTTTAAGCCGTACACTCCACAGAGCTGGGCTTACGGAAGAGTAGCCAGAAAAAAGCCATGGCTTAAATTAAAATCTATGCAAACACATTTGGTGTTCGCCAAAAGGCATTTGGAAGACTCCCCAAACATATGGAAGAAGGTACTCTGGTCAGATGAGACTAAAATGTACCTTTTTTGCCATCAAGGAAAACGCTATATCAGGCGCAAACCCAACACCTCTCATCACCCGGAGAACTTGATCCCCACAGTGAAGCATGGTGGTGGCAGCATTTTGCTGTGGGGACGTTTTTCATTGGCAGGGACTTGGAAACTGGTCAGAATTGAAGGAATGATGGATGGCGCTAAATAATGGGACATTCTTGAGGGAAACCTGTTTCAGTCTTCCAGAGATTTGAGACTGGGATGGAGGTTCACCTTCCAGCAGGACAATGACAGTTTTTTTGTCTATTTTCTTGTTTGTTTCACAATTGTAAGGGGTGCGTATCTGGTGGCAGGGAAGTCAGACGCAGGAGAGCAGAACTTGATAATAGCCGAAGCAGTTTAATAGTAAAACCAACGGCATAAGAAATACAAAGTATGGGCACAATAACCCGATGAGCACCAGTCAAACAAAATGTGCTCAAGCACTTACAATAAGCAATACCACACAAAGACATGGGGGAACAGAGGGTTAAATACACAACACATAATGAGGGAAATGAGAACCAGGTGTGTGGGAAAACGAGATGGAAATGGAAATGGAAATGGAAAATGGATCGGTGATGGCTAGGAGACCGGCGACGTCGACAGCCGAACACCGCCCGAACAAGGAGAGGCATCGACAGAATACTTTCGAAAGCCACTGTTACTAGCTAGCTAACATTGGGCTATAACTATCAATGCAAATGGCTCTGAGATACAAGTAATATTACTACAAACATCTTAGCCGTAACAATAGGTAGTGAGCCAGCCAGCTAATGTTAGCTCGTTAGCTAACGGTGTGCTTTAGCTTGCAATGAAAATGGCTTTCTGACTAAATTTAAAAAGCATAATATCTAAAAAATATAGCTAGCTAGACTCTCTTACCCATATATATGGATGGAGACTTCTCCCTCACTGTCATGGATGCCATGGTTGCCCCTAGTTTGAAGATATAAACCGGAGACAGGCATTTATACAACATTCTTCTGTGTGTTCTCTTTTCGACTCCCTCCGCATATTTGCAATTAAACGCCAGGATTTTCTCCTTCTTCTTAGATATCATTCTCTGCTTCTACCGGTCATTAAACAGATTTTTTAAAACTAGGGTCCTCCAGAAAGTGGAGAATATTAGCCACACTTTTGCAGTTATTCGTGATATGGTTCAAGAAAGCCGCTTTAGAAAGGATTACCTACACATACTGAGAAGCTCATGTTATAGACAGAAGCATGCTACATGGCAGACCAATCCGATGTCATCTCTCAAAATATCCAGCCCATCCATTATCTCATCCAATCATGGCTAGCGGGATGGTTCAAGACTTTTTCCTTTGCTAAACCAACTAGGCTAGTAAAGTATGATATAGTATATTATGGATAGTACGGTATGGTATTTTATAGTGTGGTGTTGTATGGAATGGTATAGTATAGATACGTATGGTATTGTCACGCCCTGACCATAGAGAGCTTTTTATTCTCTATGTTGGTTAGATCTGGGTGTGACTAGGGTGGGTCATCTAGGTAATTATATTTCTATGTTGGCCTGGTATGGTTCCCAATCAGAGGCATCTGTTTATCGTTGTCTCTGATTGGGGATCATATTTAGGCAGCCATTTCCCCTTTGTGCTTTGTGGGATCTTGTCTAGGTATAGTTGCCTGTGAGCCCTACTTTGAGCTTCACGTTTCATTTTTTCGCGTTATTATTATTATGAGTTTCTTTTCCTAATAAAGAGGATGGAAATATACCACACTGCATCTTGGTCCAATCCTTATAACGATCGTGACAGGTATAGTATAATGTGGTATAGTGAAGTATAGTATAGTGGGGTATATTATGATATTTTATAATGTGATATAGTATAGTATGGTATTTTATAGTATGTATGGCGTGGTATAGTATGGTATAGTATAGTGGGATATAATATAATATGGTATAGTATAGTATATTATAGTATAGCATAGTATGGTATTAGTATAGTATGTTATGGTATGGCATGGTTTTGCATTGTATGGTATAGTATAGTATTATATAGTATCGTATAGTATAGCATGGTATAGCATACTATGGCATGGTATATATAGTGTGTTGTGGTTTGGAATGGTATAGTATAATATGGCATATTATACACTGGCTGGTTCAAACCCGGAAAGCTGATTGGCTGACAGCTGTAGTATATCAGACAGTATGCCATGGGTATGACAAAACAATTACTTGTACTGCTGTAATTACGTTGATAACCAGTTAATAATAGCAATAAGTCACCTCGGGTTTGTGGTATATGGCCAATATACCACAGCTAAGGGCACTCCGTGATACGTCACGTGTAAGAACAGCCCTTAGACGTGGTATATTGGCCAAATACCACACCACCTTGTGCTTTATTGTTTAAGTATAGTATGTTATGGTATAGTATAGCATAGTGTTGTATAGTATATTATGGTATGGTATAATATGGTATGGTATTTTATAGTATGGTACAGTATATTATTGTATACTGGGGTATGGCATGTTATGGTATAGTATAGTGTAGTATATTATGTTATAATATGGTAGGGTATGGTATTTTATAGTATAGTATGGTATGGTATAACATATTTGTCACGCCCTGACCGTAGAGATCCTTTTATTCTCTATGTTTGTTTGGTCAGGGTGTGACTCGGGTGGGAAAGTCTGCTTTCTGGTTCTTTGTTTTTTGCCAGATATGGTTCTCAATCAGAGACAGCTGTCTATCGTTGTCTCTGATTGGGACTCATACTTAGGCAGCCTCTGTTACTTTTCTCATTTGTGGGTTGTTGTCTTTGTTAGTGGCAGGTGTAGCCTTACAGAGCTTCACGTTCATTTTGTTGTTTATAGTTTTGTTGGCGACATTTAAAATTAAAGAATGTATGTTTACCACGCTGCACCTTGGTCCGGTCATTTCCTTGACGACGATCGTGACAATATTATGGTATAGTATAGTATGGTATGGCATGGCAGGCCGCCGTAGGCAGACCTGGCTCTTAACAGAATACAGGCTATGTGCACACTGCCCACAAAATGAGATGGAAACTGAGCTGCACTTCCTAACCTCCTGCCAAATGTATGACCATATTGGAGACACATTTTTCCCTCAGATTACACAAATCCACAAAGAATTTGGAAAAACAAACCTGATTTTGAAAAACTCCCATATCTACTGGGTGAAATACCACAGTGTGTCATCACAGCCGCAAAATCTGTGACCTGTTTCCACAAGAAAAGGGCAACCAGTGAAGAACAAACACCATTGTAAATACAACCCATATTTATTTATTTTCCCTTTTGTATTTTAACTATTTGCTCTTAATTTTACATTTGTAATGTATTTATTCTTTTGGAACTTCTGTATGTGTAATGTTTACTGTTAATTTTTATTGTTCATTTCACTTTTGTATATTATCTATTTCACTTGCTTTGGCAATGTTAACATATGTTTCCCATGCCAATAAAGCCCCTTAAATTGAATTGAAATGGAATTGGTTTGAGAGACAAGGGGAGAGAGAGAGAAAGAGACAGAGTGACAGATCAAGTGACAAAGGGAGGGGGGATCGGGACAGATGGAGATGAAAATGAAAAAGGGAGAGAGATACATTGAGAGACTGAGAGAGAGATAAAGAGAGAAATATATATAGAGGATAGAGATTGTTATACAGCATCACCACATGCCAGAATGACTCCTGAGATCAGCTTCGCAAAACATCAATGAAAAATGTTGCCTTACAATGCATTCACTGGTCAACACGTCTGTAATGACGTGGAGGGTCATGCTGAAAGGTAGTGGTGGTGTTCTCTCTGTTGCAGTACCTTGTGTTATTATGATCTATGTTGTGGCGTCTCTGTTGCAGTACCTTGTGTTATTATGATCTATGTTGTGGCGTCTCTGTTGCAGTACCTTGTGTTATTATGATCTATGTAGTGGCGTCTCTGTTGCAGTACCTTGTGTTATTATGATCTATGTAGTGGCGTCTCTGTTGCAGTACCTTGTGTTATTATGATCTATGTAGTGGCGTCTCTGTTGCAGTACCTTGTGTTATTATGATCTATGTAGTGGCGTCTCTGTTGCAGTACCTTGTGTTATTATGATCTATGTTGTGGCGTCTCTGTTGCAGTACCTTGTGTTTTTATGATCTATGTTGTGGCGTCTCTGTTGCAGTACCTTGTGTTATTATGATCTATGTAGTGGCGTCTCTGTTGCAGTACCTTGTGTTATTATGATCTATGTTGTGGCGTCTCTGTTGCAGTACCTTGTGTTATTATGATCTATGTTGTGGCGTCTCTGTTGCAGTACCTTGTGTTATTATGATCTATGTTGTGGCGTCTCTGTTGCAGTACCTTGTGTTATTTTGATCTATGTAGTGGCGTCTCTGTTGCAGTACCTTGTGTTATTATGATCTATGTAGTGGCGTCTCTGTTGCAGTAGCAGTACCTTGTGTTATTATGATCTATGTTGTGGCGTCTCTGTTGCAGTACCTTGTGTTATTATGATCTATGTAGTGGTGTCTCTGTTGCAGTACCTTGTGTTATTATGATCTATGTAGTGGCGTCTCTGTTGCAGTACCTTGTGTTATTATGATCTATGTAGTGGCGTCTCTGTTGCAGTAGCAGTACCTTGTGTTATTATGATCTATGTTGTGGCGTCTCTGTTGCAGTACCTTGTGTTATTATGATCTATGTAGTGGCGTCTCTGTTGCAGTACCTTGTGTTATTATGATCTATGTTGTGGCGTCTCTGTTGCAGTACCTTGTGTTATTATGATCTATGTTGTGGCGTCTCTGTTGCAGTACCTTGTGTTATTATGATCTATGTTGTGGCGTCTCTGTTGCAGTACCTTGTGTTATTATGATCTATGTTGTGGCGTCTCTGTTGCAGTACCTTGTGTTATTATGATCTATGTTGTGGCGTCTCTGTTGCAGTACCTTGTGTTATTATGATCTATGTAGTGGCGTCTCTGTTGCAGTACCTTGTGTTATTATGATCTATGTAGTGGTGTCTCTGTTGCAGTACCTTGTGTTATTATGATCTATGTAGTGGTGTCTCTGTTGCAGTACCTTGTGTTATTATGATCTATGTAGTGGCGTCTCTGTTGCAGTACCTTGTGTTATTATGATCTATGTTGTGGCGTCTCTGTTGCAGTACCTTGTGTGATCTATGTTGTGGCGTCTCTGTTGCAGTACCTTGTGTTATTATGATCTATGTAGTGGCGTCTCTGTTGCAGTACCTTGTGTTATTATGATCTATGTAGTGGTGTCTCTGTTGCAGTACCTTGTGTTATTATGATCTATGTAGTGGCGTCTCTGTTGCAGTACCTTGTGTTATTATGATCTATGTAGTGGCGTCTCTGTTGCAGTACCTTGTGTTATTATGATCTATGTAGTGGCGTCTCTGTTGCAGTACCTTGTGTTATTATGATCTATGTAGTGGTGTCTCTGTTGCAGTACCTTGTGTTATTATGATCTATGTTGTGGCGTCTCTGTTGCAGTACCTTGTGTTATTATGATCTATGTAGTGGCGTCTCTGTTGCAGTACCTTGTGTTATTATGATCTATGTAGTGGTGTCTCTGTTGCATTACCTTGTGTATTATATCTATATTAATAGGCGTCTCTGTTGCAGTACCTTGTGTTATTATGATCTATGTAGTGGCGTCTCTGTTGCAGTAAAGAAGATGTGGCGTCTCTGGAGTACCTTGTGTTATTAGATCTATGTTGTGGTGTCTCTGGATTAGGTGGAAAGAAGGAGAGGAGGAAAGAAGGAGAGGATGAAAGAAGGAGAGGGGGAAAGAAGGATTGTTTGAGAGGGGGATAGAAGGAGAGAAGGAGAGGGGAAGAGAAGGTGAGGCAGGAGGGAAGGAGAGGGGGAGAGATGGAGAAGGGGAGAGAACGGAAGAGAGGGGGAGATGGAATGAGAGGTGGAGAGAGTGAGATGTGTGGAGAAGGAGATGTGGAGAATGGGAGAGAAGGAAAGGTTGAGAGAAGCAGAGGAGGAGAGGAGGAGAGGAGAGAGAAGGAGGTGGTGATAGAGGGAGATGGGAGAGTTGGAGAGGGGGAGAGAAGGACAGAGGGAAAGGGGAGAGAAGGAGAGGGAGAGAGGGAGAGAGGAGAGAGAAGGGGAGAGAAGGAGAGGGGGAGGGAAGTAGAGAAGGAGAGGAGAAAGGGAGTGATTGAGAGAAGGAGAGGGGGAGAGAAGGAGAAGGGGAGAGAAGGAGAGGGGGAGAGATTGATATGTGTAGCGAATGAGATGTGGAGAATGGTAGAGATGGAGAGGGGGAGAGTAGCAGAGATGGAGAGAAGTAGAGGGAGAGAGAATGAGAGGGGAGATGGGAGAGAAGGAGAGAATGAGAGGGGGCTAGAAGGAGAGAAGGAGTTTTGGACATGTGGAGAGAGGTAGTGGAGAGAATGAGAAGGGGAGAGGGTATGGGGATAGGCGGATAGAAGGAGAGGGGTAGAGGGGCAGAGAAGGGGAGAGGAGGAGTGTGGGAAAGAAGGAGAGGGGGAGAGAGGGAGAGGGGGAGAGAAGGAGAGGGGAAGAGAAGGAGAGGGGAATTGAAGGAGAGGGGTAGAGGGGCAGAGAAGGGGAGAGGAGGAGTGTGGGAAAGAAGGAGAGGGGGAGAGAAGGAGAGGGGAAGAGAAGGAGAGGGGAATTGAAGGAGAGGGGTAGAGAAGGAGATGTGGAGAGAAGGAGAAGGGGAGAGTGGGAGAAGGGGAGAGGGGGATAGAAGGGGAGAGATGGAGAGGGGAAATGTGGAGAGAAGGAGAGGGGGGAGAGGAGAGAACGAGAGATATATAGAGAAGGATAGGGGGAGTTAAGGAGAGGGGGAGATAAGGATAGGTGTAGAGATGAAGTGAACAACCCCTAAGGGTTGAGACACTGCAGTGTTGCCTTGAAGTCACCTGAAGAAGGCTTCACACAGGAAAGTGTTTGTGTGTGTGTATGTGTGTGTGTGTGTGTGTCTCTGTGTGGGAAGGTTGTAATGAGGGTGTAGGCCACATAAGGCTGGACACACCTTAATTGGGGAGCACAGGCTCATAGTACGTAATGATTTTGGAATCAATGGTAAGATGTTTGTGTTTGATACCATTCCATTCACTCCAATCCAGCTATTATTATGATCCATCTTCCCCTCACCAGCCTCCTGTGGGGTTGTCACTATATGTTTCTCAACGACTTATATAATTGCCCCACCCCACTGTTACCCCATCTGTCTGTTCCCTCTAGTCCTAAACCCCACTAGGACTTTTAACATAGAGAGTATAGCGCTGAACTTGTATGTGTTCTTCTCCAATCATCAGACTTTGGCCTCCCTCCCTCCCTCCCTCCCTCTCCCTCCTTCCTTCCTTCCTTCCTTCCTTCCTCCCTTCCTTCCTTCCTTCCTTCCTTCCTTCCTTCCTTCCTTCCTTCCTTCCTTCCTTCCTTCCTCCTTTACTTCCTCCCTCCCTCCCACCCTCCCTGTTACAGGTCTTTTTCTGCCTTGTCCCCTTCCAAATCTCTTTCCCTGCAGCTATCAAATGACAAGCAGTACTGCTCAGACACTGTTGTTGATGAATATTAGGAGGAAATGAACATTACTCAGACTGGAACTTGTAGGAAATAATTAGAATCCTGTAAACGTTGTATCTCTCTCCAACTTATTTATTTATATGTGTTACTTTGCTGCTCAACATCCGACATGAGAAATTCATTAGGCGACTGTCACGGCTTGTTTGCGAGACTACACACATTAGCAAACAGTTGCTTTTCTGCATAGATTGGATCCAGCATACTGTTGATGAGGGACTGGAATATTCATGTGTTCTCCCTCAGCAGGCAATCAGGAAGATTTGATAGATTTCTCATTCAGTCAGGAGAAACAGAGATCTACATATCATAACTTATTTCTAATAGAGATGCCCAACCCTGTTAATTGTGTTATATATAATCATAGAATAATCTGTTGTTCAACTTGCTGTGTGTGTGTGTGTGTGTGTGTGTGTGTGTGTGTGTGTGTGTGTGTGTGTGTGTGTGTGTGTGTGTGTGTGTGTGTGTGTGTGTGTGTGTGTGTGTGTGTGTGTGTGTGTGTGTGTGTGTGTGTGTGTGTGTGTGTGTGTGTGCTTATTTGCCTCCTGGCATCTTGTTAGTGTGTCGTGTGAAGTCAGAAGCCTGTAGGAAGATCTATTGCTGTATGGAAACATGATGGCATCAGGGGAAGGGATGACAGAGGAACCAGACTGTCCTTGCACCCACGCACGTCACACACACACACACACACACACACACACACACACACACACACACACACACACACACACACACACACACACACACACACACACACACACACACACACACACACACACACACACACAGAGAGTAATGTACAGCCTAAGGTCCAGCAGCAGCTGCTCAGCTGTACATAAAGCAGACGTCCCTCCCTAAAGGAGAGCTACTTCTCACTATAAATGAACAGGCAGCAGCTGTTCTCCTCTTCCTCCACTTGCCATTGTGTTGTTGCACTATGTATCCACAACATGTTGTACACACACACACACACACACACACACACACACACACACACACACACACACACACACACACACACACACACACACACACACACACACACACACACACACACACACACACACACACACACTTCTCCAGCTGCACCATCGAGAAAATATTGACTGGCTGCATCACCGCTTTGTATGGCAACAGCTTGGAATTGAACTGTAACTCTACAGAGGGTAGTGAGTATAGCCCAGTACATCACTGGGGCCGAGCTCCCTGCTATACAGGACCTCTGTACCAGGCGGTGTCAGAGGAAGCCCCTGAAAATAGTCAAATACTTTTTTTTACATCTTCATTTTCTTTTGTTTGTTTTTAGTCCCATCCTTCAGCTACCCTCAACCTCTTCCATCTATCTCTGAACACCATCCAGTCCCATCCTTCAGCTACCCTCAACCTCTTCCATCTATCTCTGAACACCATCCAGTCCCATCCTTCAGCTCCCCTCAATCTCTTCCATCTATCTCTGAACACCATCCAGTCCCATCCTTCAGCTCCCCTCAACCTCTTCCATCTGTCTCTGAACACCATCCAGTCCCATCCTTCAGCTACCCTCAACCTCTTCCATCTATCTCTGAACACCATCCAGTCCCATCCTTCAGCTCCCCTCAACCTCTTCCATCTATCTCTGAACACCATCCAGTCCCATCCTTCAGCTACCCTCAACCTCTTCCATCTATCTCTGAACACCATCAAGTCCCATCCTTCAGCTACCCTCAACCTCTTCCATCTATCTCTGAACGCCATCCAGTCCCATCCTTCAGCTCCCCTCAACCTCTTCCATCTATCTCTGAACACCATCCAGTCCCATCCTTCAGCTCCCCTCAACCTCTTCCATCTATCTCTGAACACCATCCAGTCCCATCCTTCAGCTCCACTTAACCTCTTCCATCTATCTCTGAACACCATCCAGTCCCATCCTTCAGCTCCCCTCAACCTCTTCCATCTATCTCTGAACACCATCCAGTCCCATCCTTCAGCTCCCCTCAACCTCTTCCATCTATCTCTGAACACCATCCAGTCCCATCCTTCAGCTACCCTCAACCTCTTCCATCTATCTCTGAACACCATCCAGTCCCATTCTTCAGCTCCCCTCAACCTCTTCCATCTATCTCTGAACACCATCCAGTCCCATCCTTCAGCTACCCTCAACCTCTTCCATCTATCTCTGAACACCATCCAGTCCCATCCTTCAGCTCCACTTAACCTCTTCCATCTATCTCTGAACACCATCCAGTCCCATCCTTCAGCTCCCCTCAACCTCTTCCATCTATCTCTGAACACCATCCAGTCCCATCCTTCAGCTACCCTCAACCCCTCTCGTTTATCTCTGAAGACCATCCAGCATTGCACTGTTAGTCTACACCTGTTGTTGTCACAAGTGTAGGGAGGACTAGGTAGGAGGCAGTCGCAGGTTATAATTTATTAAACTACCATATATAAAATATGGACGAAACCCAAAGTGCAAAATAATAAAGTACTCAGGAAGGAGTAGGAGAGATTCCTCTCAGGAAAACAAGTAACATTTACAATGACCGACAAAGACACATGACAGGGAGTATATATACAGTGATAGAGTGGGGAACCAGGTGTGGTTAATGATGACGAGACAAGTCCGGGGTTGATGAGTGAAGGGCGTTTGCCAGCAGCAGCTTCGGGCAGCTAGAAGGCCGGCGATGCCGAACGCCTGAGCTGGACAGGAGGGGGACCCAAAGAGAAGGCTGGTGTTATAGTTGTTTATGATGTATGTGAAAGATACATTTTATTTTATGCACATATACAGCTCTGGAAAAAATGAAGAGACCACTGCAAAAATGATCAGTTTCTCTGGTTTTAGTATTTATAGGTGTTTGGGTATATTGAACATTCTTTTATTCTATGAACTACTGACAACATTTTTCCCAAATTCCAAATAAAAATATTGTTATTTAGAGCATTTATTTGCAGAAAATGACAACTGGTCAAAATAACAAAACATATGCTGTGTTGTAAGATCTTCAATAATGCAAAGAAAATGTATTCATATTCATTTTTATACAACACAACATTAATGTTTTAATTTAGGATGAGTTCAGAAATCAAGAGTGGGTATCTCTGTGAGTATGTTATAGACAGTGCAGCCAGGTAGAGTGGGTATCTCTGTGAGTATGTTATAGACAGAGCAGCCAGGTAGAGTGGGTATCTCTGTGAGTATGTTATAGACAGAGCAGCCAGGTAGAGTGGGTATCTCTGTGAGTATGTTATAGACAGAGCAGCCAGGTAGAGTGGGTATCTCTGTGAGTATGTTATAGACAGAGCCGCCAGGTAGAGTGGGTATCTCTGTGAGTATGTTATAGACAGAGCAGCCAGGTAGAGTGGGTATCTCTGTGAGTATGTTATAGACAGAGCCGCCAGGTAGAGTGGGTATCTCTGTGAGTATGTTATAGACAGAGCAGCCAGGTAGAGTGGGTATCTCTGTGCGCCTGTTATAGAGAGAGCAGCCAGGCAGACAGACCAGGGACTGTGTAGAAGAGGGCTAGACGGAAGTGGTTTCCACCATGATGCAAGTGCACATGTTTGTAGAATGTTGAATGATTTTTTTGTGTGTGTGCCCGTTCTCACAGTTTTACGGTATTGTTCAGTGGGACTCTATTGGGCATCTGAGTGTAGATTAATCATCAGCGTTGACCTAGATTAAACACAAGGATGTCATCATCAGACTTTTTGATAAGCGATTCAGTGTTCAGCTGTGCAGATACAGAGATGATATGGATAGACATGGAAACATAAAATGAGTGTAAGCCTTGTCTGATGACTCATTCTAGTCCGAGTCGGTTGAAAGACATTAGGGCCAGAGGTTAAGAACATAGGGAAAAAACACTAGTTTACTATGTTGTTAGTACCTGGAAATACCAGACTTGACAAAACACTGTCTCAACCTGGGCCCTCTCCCCTCTCTCTCCCTCTCTCTCTCTCTCTCTCTCTCTTTTGCTCTCTTGCCCTCTTCTGCCCTCTCTTGCACTCTCTACATAGCTCTGTCTGAGGGAGGTAATCTATGCTACTGGCATGAGAACCAATGGCACCTGGTCTGAACAAATAAGGAGTTCCATTGGAACAGACAAAATAACAGGTGCTAAGAGAAATGCAAGTGGCTAGGTCTGTAGAATGAGTCACTGGTTCTCAAACCACAATAGACCCAGTGAGACCATCAATCAATCAATCAAATTTTATTTATATAGCCCTTCGTACATCAGCTGATATCTCAAAGTGCTGTACAGAAACCCGGCCTAAAACCCCAAAACGGCAAGCAATGCAGGTGTAGAAGCACGGTGGCTAGGAAAAACTCCCTAGAAAGGCCAAAACCTAGGAAGAAACCTAGAGAGGAACCAGGCTATGTGGGGTGGCCAGTCCTCTTCTGGCTGTGCCAGGTGGAGATTATATAACAGAACATGGCCAAGATGTTCAAATGTTCATAAATGACCAGCATGGTCGAATAATAACAAGGCAGAACAGTTGAAACTGGAGCAGCAGCACAGTCAGGTGGACTGGGGACAGCAAGGAGTCATCATGTCAGGTCGTCCTGGGGCACGGTCCTTGGGCTCAGGTCCTCCGAGAGAGAGAAAGAAAGAGAGAATTAGAGAGAGCATATGTGGGGTGGCCAGTCCTCTTCTGGCTGTGCCGGGTGGAGATTATAACAAAACATGGCCAAGATGTTCAAATGTTCATAAATGACCAGCATGGTCAAATAATAGTAAGGCAGAACAGTTGAAACTGGAGCAGCAGCATGGCCAGGTGGACTGGGGACAGCAAGGAGTCATCATGTCAGGTAGTCCTGGGGCATGGTCCTAGGGCCCAGGTCAGTTGAAACTGGAGCAGCAGCATGGCCAGGTGGACTGGGGACAGCAAGGAGCCATCATGTCAGGTAGTCCTGGGGCATGGTCCTAGGGCTCAGGTCCTCCGAGAGAGAGAAAGAAAGAAGGAGAGAATTAGAGAACGCACACTTAGATTCACACAGGACACCGAATAGGACAGGAGAAGTACTCCAGATATAACAAACTGACCCTAGCCCCCCGACACAAACTACTGCAGCATAAATACTGGAGGCTGAGACAGGAGGGGTCAGGAGACACTGTGGCCCCATCCGAGGACACCCCCGGATAGGGCCAAACAGGAAGGATATAACCCCACCCACTTTGCCAAAGCACAGCCCCCACACCACTAGGGGGATATCTTCAACCACCAATTTACCATCCTGAGACAAGACATAGCCCACAAAGATCTCCGCCACGGCACAACCCAAGGGGGGGGCGCCAACCCAGACAGGATGACCACAACAGTGAATCAACCCACTCAGGTGACGCACCCCCTGCAGGGACGGCATGAGAGAGCCCCAGTAAGCCAGTGACTCAGCCCCTGTAATAGGGTTAGAGGCAGAGAATCCCAGTGGAAAGAGGGGAACTGGCCAGGCAGAGACAGCAAGGGCGGTTCGTTGCTCCAGAGCCTTTCCGTTCACCTTCCCACTCCTGGGCCAGACTACACTCAATCATATGACCCACTGAAGAGATGAGTCTTCAGTAAAGACTTATAGGTTGAGACCGAGTTTGCGTCTCCGACATGGGTAGGCAGACCGTTCCATAAAAATGGAGCTCTATAGGAGAAAGCCCTGCCTCCAGCTGTTTGCTTAGAAATTCTAGGGACAATTAGGAGGCCTGCGTCTTGTGACCGTAGCGTACGTGTAGGTATGTACGGCAGGACCAAATCAGAGAAATAGGTGCTTTGTAGGTTAGCAGTAAAACCTTGAAATCAGCCCTTGCTTTGACAGGAAGCCAGTGAAGAGAGGCTAGCACTGGAGTAATATGATAAAATGTTTTGGTTCTAGTCAGGATTCTAGCAGCCGTATTTAGCACTAACTGAAGTTTATTTATTGCTTTATCCGGGTAGCCGGAAAGTATAGCATTGCAGTAGTCTAACCTAGAAGTGACAAAAGCATGGATTAATTTTTCTGCATCATTTTTGGACAGAAAGTTTCTGATTTTTGCAATATTACGTAGATGGAAAAAGCTGTCCTCGAAATGGTCTTGATATGTTCTTCAAAAGAGAGATCAGGGTCCAGAGTAACGCCGAGGTCCTTCACAGTTTTATTTGAGACGACTGTACAACCATTAAGATTAATTGTCAGATTCAACAGAAGATCTCTTTGTTTCTTGGGACCTAGAACAAGCATCTCTGTTTTGTCCGAGTTTAATAGTAGAAAGTTTGCAGCCATCCACTTCCTTATGTCTGAAACACATGCTTCCAGCGAGGGCAATTTTGGGGCTTCACCATGTTTCATTGAAATGTACAGCTGTGTGTCATCCGCATAGCAGTGAAAGTTAACATTATGTTTTCGAATAACATCCCCAAGAGGTAAAATGTACAGTGAAAACAATAGTGGTCCTAAAACAGAACCTTGAGGAACACCGAAATTTACAGTTGATTTGTCAGAGGACAAACCATTCACAGAGACAAACTGATATCTTTCCGACAGATAAGATCTAAACCAGGCCAGAACATGTCCGTGTAGACCAATTTGGGTTTCCAATCTCTCCAAAAGAATGTGGTGATCGATGATATCAAAAGCAGCACTAAGGTCTAGGAGCACGAGGACAGATGCAGAGCCTCGGTCCGATGCCATTAAAATGTAATTTACCACCTTCACAAGTGCCGTCTCAGTGCTATGATGGGGTCTAAAACCATACTGAAGCATTTCGTATACATTGTTTGTCTTCAGGAAGGCAGTGAGTTGCTGCGCAACAGCCTTTTCTAAAATTTTTGAGAGGAATGGAAGATTCGATATAGGCCGATAGTTTTTTATATTTTCTGGGTCAAGGTTTGGCTTTTTCAAGAGAGGCTTTATTACTGCCACTTTTAGTGAGTTTGGTACACATCCAGTGGATAGAGAGCCGTTTATTATGTTCAACATAGGAGGGCCAAGCACAGGAAGCAGCTCTTTCAGTAGTTTAGTTGGAATAGGGTCCAGTATGCAGCTTGAAGGTTTAGAGGCCATGATTATTTTCATCATTGTGTCAAGAGATATAGTACTAAAACACTTGAGCGTCTCTCTTGATCCTAGGTCCTGGCTAGGAGTTGTGCAGACTCAGGACAACTGAGGTTTGGAGGAATACGTAGGTTTAAAGAGTAGTCCGTAATTTGCTTTCTAATAATCATAATCTTTTCCTCAAAGAAGTTCATGAATTTATCACTGCTAAAGTGAAAGTCATCCTCTCTTGGGGAATGCTGCTTTTTAGCTAGCTTTGCGACAGTATCAAAAAGGAATTTCGGATTGTTGTTATTTTCCTCAATTAAGTTAGAAAAATAGGATGATCGAGCAGCAGTAAGGGCTCTTCGGTACTGCACGGTATCGTCTTTCCAAGCTGGTCGGAAGACTTCCAGTTTGGTGTGGCGCCATTTCCGTTCCAATTTTCTGGAAGCCTGCTTCAGAGCTCGGGTATTTTCTGTGTACCAGGGAGCTAGTTTCTTATGAGAAATGTTTTTAGTTTTTAGGGGTGCAACTGCATCTAGGGTATTGCGCAATGTTAAATCGAGATCCTCAGTTAGGTGGTTAACTGATTTTTGTCCTCTGGCGTCCTTGGGTAGGCAGAGGGAGTCTGGAAGGGCATCAAGGAATCTTTGTGTTGTCTGTGAAATTATAGCACAACTTTAAATGGTCCTTGGTTGGGGTCTGAGCAGATTATTTGTTGCAATTGCAAACGTAATAAAATGGTGGTCCGATAGTCCAGGATTATGAGGAAAAACATTAAGATCGACAACATTTATTCCATGGGACAAAACTAGGTCCAGCGTATGACTGTGACAGTGAGTGGGTCCAGAGACATGTTGGACAAAACCCACTGAGTCGATGATGGCTCCGAAAGCCTTTTGGAGTGGGTCTGTGGACTTTTCCATGTGAATATTAAAGTCACCAAAGATTAGAATATTATCTGCTATGACTACAAGGTCCGATAGGAATTCAGGGACCTGTTTAGAGACCTGTTTAGTCAAAGTACATGTCACTTCAAAACCACTTGATTTAACAATGATTCCAGCTCTTGATATTGTAGCACCGTAGACCCTATGTGCCACATTTGAATGGTAATTGCGGATGTATTATTTGTGACGGTTAGCTAGCTGCTGAAGACAGCATAGGAGAGACTGTAGACAAGGCCCGAGGCATTTCAATGGCACACTATTGTTCCCCAGATCCCCAGAGAAGTGGTTATTCTCTAAGACACTACCATCATCCATTATGGATCATTTGCAGTGCAATAAGCCGAACACGCTGTTCCTCTGAGCCAAGAGAAGCAGGGTATGCAGTCTATGTGTGTGTGTCTGAGTGTGTTCGTGCATGTGCGTCTACAGCACTAGGTCAGGGCTGAGCATATGCTATCCTCCAGGATCAGGTCAGGCGCATTCTGCAAAGTTTTAAATCAATAAAACACAGGGAAGCCAAGGGTAGGGAGATAAAGAGAGAGAGAGAGAGAGAGAGAGGGAGAGGAGGGAGCAAAACAAGACGCAGATTGGCCTCGTTGGTATAAGACAGAGAAAACCACACAGACACACACAGCTCTCTGATGACCAATCAGCTTTCTGCTTTCAATGTTGTTTCATTTTCCCATGAGGAGATCACAGGAGCTCATAATTGACATCTCTACTCTTGTCGTTCTCATTATGCTGCACTTGTTTCAGTTAATTAAGGAGGAAGTGTTGGTGGCAAATGTGTTTTATTTTATTGTGCATCTATTTTTAGCAATATATTCTGTCCCTCTTTCCACCTTAAATTGCCATTTATATTGTCACCTGGACATTACCTGGGAAGAGAGGGATGGAAGCGAGGATAGCAGAGAGCAGGATACATTACCTGGGCAGAGAGGGATGGAAGCGAGGATAGCAGAGAGGGATGGAAGCCAGGATAACAGAGGGATGGAAGCAAGGATAACAGAGAGGGATGGAAGCCAGGATAACAGAGAGGGATGGAAGCCAGGATAACAGAGAGGGATGGAAGCCAGGATAACAGAGAGGGATGGAAGCCAGGATAACAGAGAGGGATGGAAGCCAGGATAACAGAGAGGGATGGAAGCCAGGATAACAGAGAGGGATGGAAGCCAGGATAACAGAGAGGGATGGAAGCCAGGATAACAGAGAGGGATGGAAGCCAGGATAAAAGAGAGGGATGGAAGCCAGGATAACAGAGAGGGATGGAAGCCAGGATAACAGAGAGGGTTGGAAGCCAGGATAACAGAGAGGGATGGAAGCGAGGATAACAGAGAGGGATGGAAGCCAGGATAACAGAGAGGGATGGAAGCCAGGATAACAGAGAGGGATGGAAGCCAGGATAACAGAGAGGGATGGAAGTGAGGATAGCAGAGAGGGATGGAAGCGAGGATAACAGAGAGGGATGGAAGTGAGGATAGCAGAGAGGGATGGAAGCCAGGATAACAGAGAGGGATGGAAGCCAGGATAACAGAGAGGGATGGAAGCCAGGATAACAGAGAGGGATGGAAACCAGGATAACAGAGAGGGATGGAAGCCAGGATAACAGAGAGGGATGGAAGCCAGGATAACAGATAGGGATGGAAGCGAGGATAGCAGAGAGGGATGGAAGTGAGGATAGCAGAGAGAGATGGAAGCGAGGATAACAGAGAGGGATGGAAGCCAGGATAACAGAGAGGATGGAAGCCAGGATAACAGAGAGGATGGAAGCCAGGATAACAGAGAGGATGGAAGCCAGGATAACAGAGAGGGATGGAAGCCAGGATAACAGAGAGGGATGGAAGCCAGGATAACAGAGAGGGATGGAAGCCAGGATAACAGAGAGGGATGGAAGCCAGGATAACAGAGAGGGATGGAAGCCAGGATAACAGAGAGGGATGGAAGCGAGGATAACAGAGAGGGATGGAAGCCAGGATAACAGAGAGGGATGGAAGCCAGGATAACAGAGAGGGATGGAAGCCAGGATAACAGAGAGGGATGGAAGTGAGGATAGCAGAGAGGGATGGAAGTGAGGATAGCAGAGAGAGATGGAAGCGAGGATAACAGAGAGGGATGTAAGCCAGGATAACAGAGAGGGATGGAAGTGAGGATAGCAGAGAGGGATGGAAGTGAGGATAGCAGAGAGATGGAAGCGAGGATAACAGAGAGGGATGGAAGTGAGGATAGCAGAGAGGGATGGAAGCCAGGATAACAGAGAGGGATGGAAGCCAGGATAACAGAGAGGGATGGAAGCCAGGATAACAGAGAGGGATGGAAGCCAGGATAACAGAGAGGGATGGAAGCCAGGATAACAGATAGGGATGGAAGCGAGGATAGCAGAGAGGGATGGAAGTGAGGATAGCAGAGAGAGATGGAAGCGAGGATAACAGAGAGGGATGGAAGCCGGGATAACAGAGAGGGATGGAAGCCAGGATAACAGGGAGGGATGGAAGCCAGGATAACAGAGAGGGATGGAAGCCAGGATAACAGAGAGGGATGGAAGCCAGGATAACAGAGAGGGATGGAAGCCAGGATAACAGAGAGGGATGGAAGCCAGGATAACAGAGAGGGGTGGAAGCCAGGATAACAGAGAGGGATGGAAGCGACGATAACAGAGAGGGATGGAAGCCAGGATAACAGAGAGGGATGGAAGCCAGGATAACAGAGAGGGATGGAAGCCAGGATAACAGAGAGGGATGGAAGTGAGGATAGCAGAGAGGGATGGAAGTGAGGATAGCAGAGAGAGATGGAAGCGAGGATAACAGAGAGGGATGGAAGTGAGGATAGCAGAGAGGGATGGAAGCCAGGATAACAGAGAGGGATGGAAGCCAGGATAACAGAGAGGGATGGAAGCCAGGATAACAGAGAGGGATGGAAGCCAGGATAACAGAGAGGGGTGGAAGCCAGGATAACAGAGAGGGATGGAAGCCAGGATAACAGAGAGGGATGGAAGCCAGGATAACAGAGAGGGATGGAAGCCAGGATAACAGAGAGGGATGGAAGCCAGGATAACAGAGAGGGATGGAAGCCAGGATAACAGAGAGGGATGGAAGCCAGGATAACAGAGAGGATGGAAGGGACAGAGAGGGATGGAAGCCAGGATAACAGAGAGGGATGGAAGCCAGGATAACAGAGAGGGATGGAAGCCAGGATAACAGAGAGGGATGGAAGCCAGGATAACAGAGAGGGATGGAAGCCAGGATAACAGAGAGGGATGGAAGCCAGGATAACAGAGAGGGATGGAAGCCAGGATAACAGAGAGGGATGGAAGCCAGGATAACAGAGAGGGATGGAAGCCAGGATAACAGAGAGGGATGGAAGCCAGGATAACAGAGAGGGATGGAAGCCAGGATAACAGAGAGGGATGGAAGCCAGGATAACAGAGAGGGATGGAAGCCAGGATAACAGAGAGGGATGGAAGCCAGGATAACAGAGAGGGATGGAAGCGAGGATAACAGAGAGGGATGGAAGCCAGGATAACAGAGAGGGATGGAAGCCAGGATAACAGAGAGGGATGGAAGCGAGGATAACAGAGAGGGATGGAAGCCAGGATAACAGAGAGGATGGAAGCCAGGATAACAGAGAGGATGGAAGCCAGGATAACAGAGAGGGATGGAAGCCAGGATAACAGAGAGGGATGGAAGCCAGGATAACAGATAGGATGGAAGCCAGGATAGCAGAGAGGGATGGAAGCCAGGATAACAGAGAGGGATGGAAGCCAGGATAACAGAGAGGGATGGAAGCCAGGATAACAGAGAGGGATGGAAGCCAGGATAACAGAGAGGATGGAAGCCAGGATAACAGAGAGGGATGGAAGCCAGGATAACAGAGAGGGATGGAAGCCAGGATAACAGAGAGGGATGGAAGCCAGGATAACAGAGAGGGATGGAAGCCAGGATAACAGAGAGGGATGGAAGCCAGGATAACAGAGAGGGATGGAAGCCAGGATAACAGAGAGGGATGGAAGCCAGGATAACAGAGAGGGATGGAAGCCAGGATAACAGAGAGGGATGGAAGCCAGGATAACAGAGAGGGATGGAAGTGAGGATAACAGAGAGGGATGGAAGTGAGGATAACAGAGAGGATGGAAGCGAGGATAACAGAGAGGGATGGAAGTGAGGATAGCAGAGAGGGATGGAAGCCAGGATAACAGAGAGGGATGGAAGCCAGGATAACAGAGAGGGATGGAAGCCAGGATAACAGAGAGGGATGGAAGCCAGGATAACAGAGAGGGATGGAAGCCAGGATAACAGAGAGGGATGGAAGCCAGGATAACAGAGAGGGATGGAAGCCAGGATAACAGAGAGGGATGGAAGCCAGGATAACAGAGAGGGATGGAAGCCAGGATAACAGAGAGGGATGGAAGCCAGGATAACAGAGAGGGATGGAAGCGAGGATAACAGAGAGGGATGGAAGCCAGGATAACAGAGAGGGATGGAAGCCAGGATAACAGAGAGGGATGGAAGCCAGGATAACAGAGAGGGATGGAAGTGAGGATAACAGAGAGGGATGGAAGCCAGGATAACAGAGAGGGATGGAAGCCAGGATAACAGAGAGGGATGGAAGCCAGGATAACAGAGAGGGATGGAAGCCAGGATAACAGAGAGGGAAGCCAGGAAGCCAGGATAACAGAGAGGATGGAAGCCAGGATAACAGAGAGGGATGGAAGCCAGGATAACAGAGAGGGATGGAAGCCAGGATAACAGAGAGGATGGAAGCCAGGATAACAGAGAGGATGGAAGCCAGGATAACAGAGAGGGATGGAAGCCAGGATAACAGAGAGGGATGGAAGCCAGGATAACAGAGAGGGATGGAAGCCAGGATAACAGAGAGGATGGAAGCCAGGATAACAGAGAGGATGGAAGCCAGGATAACAGAGAGGGATGGAAGCCAGGATAACAGAGAGGGATGGAAGCCAGGATAACAGAGAGGGATGGAAGCCAGGATAACAGATAGGGATGGAAGCGAGGATAACAGAGAGGGATCTGAGGATAACAGAGAGGGATGGAAGCCAGGATAACAGAGAGGATGGAAGCCAGGATAACAGAGAGGATGGAAGCCAGGATAACAGAGAGGGATGGAAGTGAGGATAGCAGAGAGGGATGGAAGCCAGGATAAAGAGAGGGATGGAAGCCAGGATAACAGAGAGGGATGGAAGCCAGGATAACAGAGAGGATGGAAGCAGGATAACAGAGAGGGATGGAAGCCAGGATAACAGAGAGGGATGGAAGCCAGGATAACAGAGAGGGATGGAAGCCAGGATAACAGAGAGGATGGAAGTGAGGATAACAGAGAGGGATGGAAGCCAGGATAACAGAGAGGGATGGAAGCCAGGATAACAGAGAGGGATGGAAGCCAGGATAACAGAGAGGGATACCAGTACTGAGTTGATGGATAACCAGGATAACAGAGAGGGATGGAAGCCAGGATAACAGAGAGGATGGAAGCCAGGATAACAGATAGGGATGGAAGCGAGGATAACAGAGAGGATGGAAGTGAGGATAGCAGAGAGATGGAAGCGAGGATAACAGAGAGGATGGAAGTGAGGATAACAGAGAGGGATGGAAGCCAGGATAACAGAGAGGGATGGAAGCGAGGATAACAGAGAGGATGGATGGAAGCGAGGATAACAGAGAGGGATGGAAGGAGGATAACAGAGACGGGGATGGAAGCGAGGATAACAGAGAGGGATGGAAGCCAGGATAACAGAGAGGATGGAAGCCAGGATAACAGAGAGGGATGGAAGCGAGGATAACAGAGAGGGATGGAAGCGAGGATAACAGAGAGGATGGAAGTGAGGATAAGAGAGGATGGAAGCGAGGATAACAGAGAGGGATGGAAGCGAGGATAACAGAGAGAGGATGGAGAAAGGCCAGGATAACAGAGAGGATGGAAGCAGAGGATAACAGAGAGGGATGGAAGCGAGGATAGCAGAGAGGGATGGGCGAGGATAACAGAGAGGGATGGAAGAGGATAACAGAGAGGGATAAGCCAGGATAACAGAGAGGATGGAAGCCAGGATAACAGAGGGGACCAGTACTGAGGATAACAGAGAGGGATGGAAGCGAGGATAACAGAGAGGGATGGAAGCCAGGATAACAGAGAGGGATGGAAGCCAGGATAACAGAGAGTGATGGATGCGAGGATAACAGAGAGGGATGGAAGCCAGGATAACAGAGAGGATGGATAGGAGGATAACAGAGAGGATGGAAGCCAGGATAACAGAGAGGATGGAAGCCAGGATAACAGAGAGGGATGGAAGCCAGGATAACAGAGAGGATGGAAGCCAGGATAACAGAGAGGATGGAAGCCAGGATAACAGAGTTGAGGATGGAAGCCAGGATAACAGAGAGGGATGGAAGCCAGGATAACAGAGAGGATGGAAGCCAGGATAACAGAGAGGGATGGAAGCCAGGATAACAGAGAGGGATGGAAGCGAGGATAACAGAGAGGGATGGAAGCCAGGATAGCAGAGAGGGATGGAAGCCTTCAGATAAAAATATTCTGTGCTTCCCAAATGGCACTCTATTCCCCATGTAATTAAATAATTTTAACCAGAGAGCTATGGGATTCCCTATGGGCCCTGATCAAAAGTTATGTGCTAAGAAGAGAGTAGGCCAATTGGGATGCAGCCCTTCAGATGTCGTCAACGTCCTACCTGCTGACTATCAGCCCGTTTCCATAGAGACAGTGGGTGCCGTTAGAGAAACAATGTGGCAGAAAAGAAACACCACAGTGAAGGTGTCACACACACACACAGACACACACATGCCAACATACACATGCACGTGTGAATACACACACACACACACACGCCAACATACACATGCACGTGTGCATACACACACACACAAGCACACACACACAGTACAGAGGTGTCTCTTCCACCTCTTTTCCTGCTACAGAGCCGGTGAACGATAGCAGCACTCAGCCTCCCCAAAGGGACAGCCTTCTCTCTGTTCTGTATTGTGAATCTGGAAAAGTAGAGAGTTGGAGGAAACAAACAAATTCAATGTGTTTGCAAGGTTATCTCTTAAAATATCAATCAAATCAAATTGTATTTGTCACATGCTTCGTAAACAACAGGTGGAGACTAACAGTGAAATGCTGACTTACAGGCTCTTCCCAACAATACAGAGAGAAAAAGCTAAATAATAGAAAAATAAAAACCCAAGGAATAAAAACACAATGAGTAATAATAGCTATATACACGGGATACCAGTACTGAGTTGATGTGCAGGGGTATGGGGTAATGACATGGCTATATACACGGGGTACCAGTACTGAGTTGATGTGCAGGGGTACGAGGTAATGACATGGCTATATACACGGGGTACCAGTACTGAGTTGATCTGCAGGGGTACGAGGTAATGACATGGCCATATACACGGGGTACCAGTACTGAGTTGATGTGCAGGGGTACGAGGTAATGACATGGCTATATACACGGGGTACCAGTACTGAGTTGATCTGCAGGGGTACGAGGTAATGACATGGCTATATACACGGGGTACCAGTACTGAGTTGATGTGCAGGGTACTGAGTGAGGTAATGACATGGCCATATACACGGGGTACCAGTACTGAGTTGATGTGCAGGGTACGAGGTAATAACATGGCCATATACACAGGGTACCAGTACTGAGTTGATGTGCAGGGTACGAGGTAATGACATGGCTATATACACGGGGTACCAGTACTGAGTTGATGTGCAGGGGTACGAGGTAATGACATGGCTATATACACGGGGTACCAGTACTGAGTTGATGTTCAGTGGTACGAGGTAATAACATGGCCATATACACGGGTTACCAGTACTGAGTTGCTGTGCAGGGGTACGAGGTAATAACATGGCCATATACACGGGGTACCAGTACTGAGTTGATGTGCAGGGGTACGAGGTAATGACATGGCTATATACACGGGTTACCAGTACTGAGTTGATGTGCAGGGGTACGAGGTAATAACTTGGCCATATACACGGGGTACCAGTACTGAGTTGATGTGCAGGGGTACGAGGTAATGACATGGCTATATACACGGGGTACCAGTACTGAGTTGATGTGCAGGGGTACGAGGTAATGACATGGCTATATACACGGGGTACCAGTACTGAGTTGATGTTCAGTGGTACGAGGTAATAACATGGCCATATACACGGGTTACCAGTACTGAGTTGATGTGCAGGGGTACGAGGTAATAACATGGCCATATACACGGGGTACCAGTACTGAGTTGATGTGCAGGGGTACGAGGTAATGACATGGCTATATACACGGGGTACCAGTACTGAGTTGATGTGCAGCGTTACGAGGTTATAACATGGCCATATACACGGGGTACCAGTACTGAGTTGATGTGCAGGGGTACGAGGTTATAACATGGCCATATACACGGGGTACCAGTACTGAGTTGATGTGCATGGGTACGAGGTAATAACATGGCCATATACACTGGGTACCAGTACTGAGTTGATGTGCAGGGGTACGAGGTTATAACATGGCCATATACACGGGGTACCAGTACTGAGTTGATGTGCATGGGTACGAGGTTATAACATGGCCATATACACGGGGTACCAGTACTGAGTTGATGTGCAGGGGTACGAGGTTATAAAATGGCCATATACATGGGGTAGGAGGTAATAACATGGCCATATACACGGGGTACCAGTACTGAGTTGATGTGCAGGGGTACGAGGTAATGACATGGCTATATACACGGGGTACCAGTACTGAGTTGATGTGCAGGGGTACGAGGTAATAACATGGCCATATACACGGGGAACCAGTACTGAGTTGATGTGCAGGGGTACGAGGTAATGACATGGCTATATACACGGGGTACCAGTACTGAGTTGATGTGCAGGGGTACGAGGTAATAACATGGCCATATACACGGGGTACCAGTACTGAGTTGATGTGCAGGGGTACGAGGTAATAACATGGCCATATACACGGGGTACCAGTACTGAGTTGATGTGCAGGGGTACGAGGTAATAACATGGCTATATACACGGGGTACCAGTACTGAGTTGCTGTGCAGGGGTACGAGGTAATAACATGGCCATATACACGGGGTACCAGTACTGAGTTGATGTGCAGGGTTACGAGGTAATAACATGGCCATATACACGGGGTACCAGTACTGAGTTGCTGTGCAGGGGTACGAGGTTATAACATGGCCATATACATGGGGTACCAGTACTGAGTTGATGTGCAGGGGTACGAGGTAATAACATGGCCATATACATGGGGTACCAGTACTGAGTTGATGTGCAGGGGTACGAGGTAATAACATGGCCATATACACGGGGAACCAGTACTGAGTTGATGTGCAGGGGTACGAGGTAATGACATGGCTATATACACGGGGTACCAGTACTGAGTTGATGTGCAGGGGTACGAGGTAATAACTTGGCCATATACACGGGGAACCAGCACTGAGTTGATGTGCAGGGGTACGAGGTAATAACTTGGCCATATACACGGGGAACCAGTACTGAGTTGATGTGCAGGGGTACGAGGTAATGACATGGCTATATACACGGGGTACCAGTACTGAGTTGCTGTGCAGGGGTACGAGGTAATAACATGGCCATATACACGGGGTACCAGTACTGAGTTGATGTGCAGGGTTACGAGGTAATAACATGGCCATATACACGGGGTACCAGTACTGAGTTGCTGTGCAGGGGTACGAGGTAATAACATGGCCATATACATGGGGTACCAGTACTGAGTTGATGTGCAGGGGTACGAGGTAATAACATGGCCATATACACGGGGTACCAGTACTGAGTTGATGTGCAGGGGTACGAGGTAATAACATGGCCATATACACGGGGTACCAGTACTGAGTTGATGTGCAGGGGTACGAGGTAATGACATGGCTATATACACGGGGTACCAGTACTGAGTTGATGTGCAGCGTTACGAGGTTATAACATGGCCATATACACGGGGTACCAGTACTGAGTTGATGTGCAGGGTACGAGGTAATAACTTGGCCATATACACGGGGTACCAGTACTGAGTTGATGTGCAGGGGTACGAGGTAATAACATGGCTATATACACGGGGTACCAGTACTGAGTTGATGTGCAGGGGTACGAGGTAATAACATGGCCATATACACGGGGTACCAGTACTGAGTTGATGTGCAGGGGTACGAGGTAATAACATGGCCATATACACGGGGTACCAGTACTGAGTTGATGTGCAGGGGTACGAGGTAATAACATGGCCATATACACGGGGTACCAGTACTGAGTTGATGTGCAGGGGTACGAGGTAATAACATGGCCATATACACGGGGTACCAGTACTGAGTTGATGTGCAGGGTACGAGGTAAATACCAGTATGGCCATATGCAGGGGTACGAGGGTACCAGTACGGGGTACCAGTTGATGTGCAGGGGTACGAGGTAATAACATGGCCATATACACGGGGTACCAGTACTGAGTTGATGTGCAGGGGTACTGAGTTGAGGTAATAACATGGCTATATACACGGGGTACCAGTACTGAGTTGATGTGCAGGGGTACGAGGTAATAACATGGCCATATACACGGGGTACCAGTACTGAGTTGATGTGCAGGGGTACGAGGTAATAACATGGCCATATACACGGGGTACCAGTACTGAGTTGATGTGCAGGGGTACGAGGTAATAACATGGCCATATACACGGGGTACCAGTACTGAGTTGATGTGCAGGGGTACGAGGTTATAAAATGGCCATATACATGGGGTAGGAGGTAATAACATGGCCATATACACGGGGTACCAGTACTGAGTTGATGTGCAGGGGTACGAGGTAATGACATGGCTATATACACGGGGTACCAGTACTGAGTTGATGTGCAGGGGTACGAGGTAATAACTTGGCCATATACACGGGGAACCAGTACTGAGTTGATGTGCAGGGGTACGAGGTAATGACATGGCTATATACACGGGGTACCAGTACTGAGTTGATGTGCAGGGGTACGAGGTAATAACTTGGCCATATACACGGGGAACCAGCACTGAGTTGATGTGCAGGGGTACGAGGTAATAACTTGGCCATATACACGGGGAACCAGTACTGAGTTGATGTGCAGGGGTACGAGGTAATGACATGGCTATATACACAGGGTACCAGTACTGAGTTGCTGTGCAGGGGTACGAGGTAATAACATGGCCATATACACGGGGTACCAGTACTGAGTTGATGTGCAGGGTTACGAGGTAATAACATGGCCATATACACGGGGTACCAGTACTGAGTTGCTGTGCAGGGGTACGAGGTAATAACATGGCCATATACATGGGGTACCAGTACTGAGTTGATGTGCAGGGGTACGAGGTTATAAAATGGCCATATACATGGGGTAGGAGGTAATAACATGGCCATATACACGGGGTACCAGTACTGAGTTGATGTGCAGGGGTACGAGGTAATAACATGGCTATATACACAGGGTACCAGTACTGAGTTGATGTGCATATACACAGGGCCACCAGTACTGAGTTGATGTGCAGGGGTAATAACTTGGCCATATACACGGGGAACCAGTACTGAGTTGATGTGCAGAGGTACGAGGTAATGGGGCACCAGTACATGGCCATATACACGGGGTACCAGTACTGAGTTGATGTGCAGGGGTACGAGGTAATAACATGGCCATATACACGGGGTACCAGTACTGAGTTGATGTGCAGGGGTACGAGGTAATAACATGGCCATATACACGGGGTACCAGTACTGAGTTGATGTGCAGGGGTACGAGGTTATACCACATGGCCTATATACACGGGGTACCAGTACTGAGTTGATGTGCAGGGTTACCACCAGGTAATAACATGGCCATATATACCACTGAGGGTACCAGTACTGAGTTGATGTGCAGGGTTACGAGGTAATAACATGGCCATATACACCGGGGTACCAGTACTGAGTTGATGTGCAGGGGTACGAGGTAATAACATGGCCACCACCTGGGCCAGGGCAGTTTTACTTGGGGTACCAGTACTGAGTTGATGTGCAGGGGTACCACAAGTTCACACCAGCTACCATAACAGCTACCACCACTTACCACCAGTTACCACTAGTTACCACCACTTACCACCAGTTACCACCAGCTACCACTAGCTACCACCAGTCACCACCAGCTACCACCAGCTAACACCACTTACCACTAGTTAACACCAGCTACCACCAGCTACCACCATTTACCACCAGTTACCACTAGTTACCACCAGGTACCACCAGCTACCACCACTTTCCACCAGTTACCACCAGTTAACACCACTTACCACCACTTATCACCAGTTACCACCAGTTACCACTAGCTACCACCAGTTACCACCAGTTACCACTAGCTACCACCACGTTCCACCAGTTACCACCACTTACCACTAGTTCACACCAGCTACCACCAGCTACCACCACTTACCACCAGTTACCACTAGTTACCACCACTTACCACCACTTATCACCAGTTACCACCAGTTACCACTAGCTACCACCAGTTACCACCAGCTACCACCAGTTACCACTAGCTACCACCACTTTCCACCAGTTACCACCACTTACCACTAGTTCACACCAGCTACCACCAGCTACCACCACTTACCACCAGTTACCACCAGCTACCACTAGCTACCACCAGTCACCACCAGTTACCACCAGTTACCACTAGCTACCACCAGTTACCACCAGCTACCACCAGTTACCACTAGCTACCACCACTTTCCACCAGTTACCACCACTTACCACTAGTTCACACCAGCTACCACCAGCTACCACCACTTACCACCAGTTACCACCAGTTACCACTAGCTACCACCACTTTCCACCAGTTACCACCACTTACCACTAGTTCACACCAGCTACCACCAGCTACCACCACTTACCACCAGTTACCACTAGTTACCACCACTTACCACCACTTATCACCAGTTACCACCAGTTACCACTAGCTACCACCAGTTACCACCAGCTACCACCAGTTACCACTAGCTACCACCACTTTCCACCAGTTACCACCACTTACCACTAGTTAACACCAGGTACCACCAGCTACCACCACTTTCCACCAGTTACCACCAGTTAACACCACTTACCACCACTTATCAGCAGTTACCACCAGTTACCACTAGCTACCACCAGTTACCACTAGCTACCACCAGTTACCACCAGCTACCACCAGTTACCACTAGCTACCACCACTTTCCACCAGTTACCACCACTTACCACTAGTTCACACCAGCTACCACCAGCTACCACCACTTACCACCAGTTACCACCAGCTACCACTAGCTACCACCAGTCACCACCAGCTACCACCACTTACCACTAGTTAACACCACTTACCACCTGCTACCACCACTTTCCACCAGTTACCACCACTTACCACTAGTTAACACCAGCTACCACCAGCTACCACCACTTACCACCAGTTACCACTAGTTACCACCACTTACCACCAGTTACCACCAGCTACCACTAGCTACCACCAGTCACCACCAGCTACCACCCACTAACACCACTCACCACTAGTTAACACCAGATACCACCAGCTACCACCATTTACCACCAGTTACCACTAGTTACCACCAGTTACCACCAGCTACCACCAGTTACCACCAGGTACCACCTGCTACCACCACTTACTACAACTTACCACCACTTACCACCAGTTACCACCAGCTACCACCAGCTACCACTAGCTACCACCAGTCACCACCAGCTACCACCACTTACCACTAGTTAACACCACTTACCACCACTTACCACCTGCTACCACCACTTACCACCAGTTATCACCACTTACCACCACTTACCACCAGTTACCACCACTTACCACCACTTACCACCAGTTACCACAACTTACCACCACTTTCCACTAGTTACCACCACTTACCACCACTTACCACCAGTTGCCACCAGCTACCACAACTTACCACCACTTACCACCAGTTACCACTGCCTACCACCAGTTACCACTAGCTACCACCAGTTATCACCAGTTACCACTAGCTACCACCAGTTACCACCAGCTATCACCAGTTACCACCAGCTACCAACAATTACCACCAGTTACCACCAGCTACCACCAATTACTAGCAGTTACCACCAGCTACCACCAGTTACTAGCAGTTACCACCAGTTACCACCAGCTACCACCAGTTACTAGCAGTTACCACCAGTTACTAGCAGTTACAACCAGTTACCACCAGCTACCACCAGTTACCACCAGCTACCACCAGTTACCACTAGCTACCACCACTTTCCACCAGTTACCACCACTTACCACTAGTTCACACCAGCTACCACCAGCTACCACCACTTACCACCAGTTACCACCAGCTACCACTAGCTACCACCAGTCACCACCAGCTACCACCACTTACCACTAGTTAACACCACTTACCACCACTTACCACCTGCTACCACCACTTTCCACCAGTTACCACCACTTACCACTAGTTAACACCAGCTACCACCAGCTACCACCACTTACCACCAGTTACCACTAGTTACCACCACTTACCACCAGTTACCACCAGCTACCACTAGCTACCACCAGTCACCACCAGCTACCACCCACTAACACCACTCACCACTAGTTAACACCAGATACCACCAGCTACCACCATTTACCACCAGTTACCACTAGTTACCACCAGGTACCACCTGCTACCACCACTTACCACAACTTACCACCACTTACCACCAGTTACCACCAGCTACCACCAGCTACCACTAGCTACCACCAGTCACCACCAGCTACCACCACTTACCACTAGTTAACACCACTTACCACCACTTACCACCTGCTACCACCACTTACCACCAGTTACCACCACTTACCACCACTTACCACCACTTACCACCAGTTACCACAACTTACCACCACTTTCCACTAGTTACCACCACTTACCACCACTTACCACCAGTTGCCACCAGCTACCACAACTTACCACCACTTACCACCAGTTACCACTGCCTACCACCAGTTACCACTAGCTACCACCAGTTATCACCAGTTACCACTAGCTACCACCAGTTACCACCAGCTATCACCAGTTACCACCAGCTACCAACAATTACCACCAGTTACCACCAGCTACCACCAGCTACCACCAGTTACTAGCAGTTACCACCAGCTACCACCAGTTACTAGCAGTTACCACCAGTTACCACCAGCTACCACCAGTTACTAGCAGTTACCACCAGTTACTAGCAGTTACAACCAGTTACCACCAGCTACCACCACTTACCACCAGTTACCACCACTTACCACCACTTAACACCACATACCAGCAGTTACCACCAGTTACCACCAGTGGTCCTTCTGTGGCTCAGTTGGTAGAGTATGGCGCTTGTAACGCCAGGGTAGTGGGTTCGATTCCCGGGACCACCCATACGTAGAATGTATGCACACATGACTGTAAGTCGCTTTGGATAAAAGCGTCAGCTAAATGGCATATATTATTATATTATTATATTACCACCAGTTGCCATCAGCTACCACAACTTACCACCACTTACCACCAGTTACCACTAGCCACCACCAGTTACCACTAGCTACCACCACTTTCCACCAGTTACCACCACTTACCACTAGTTAACACCAGCTACCACCAGCTACCACCACTTACCACGAGTTACCACTAGTTACCACCACTTACCACCAGTTACCACTAGCTACCACCAGTCACCACCAGCTACCACCAGCTAACACCACTTACCACTAGTTAACACCAGCTACCACCAGCTACCACCATTTACCACCAGTTACCACTAGTTACCACCAGGTACCACCAGCTACCACCACTTTCCACCAGTTACCACCAGTTAACACCACTTACCACCACTTATCACCAGTTACCACCAGTTACCACCAGTTACCACCAGGTACCACCTGCTACCACCACTTACCACAACTTACCACCACTTACCACCAGTTACCACCAGCTACCACTAGCTACCACCAGTCACCACCAGCTACCACCACTTACCACTAGTTAACACCACTTACCACCTGCTTCCACCACTTTCCACCAGTTACCACCACTTACCACTAGTTAACACCAGTTGCCACCAGCTACCACAACTTACCACCACTTACCACCAGTTACCACTGCCTACCACCATTTACCACCAGCTATCACCAGTTACCACCAGCTACAAACAATTACCACCAGTTACCACCAGCTACCACCAGCTACCACCAGTTACTAGCAGTTACCACCAGTTATCACCAGCTACCACCAGTTACTAGCAGTTACCACCAGTTACTAGCAGTTACCACCAGCTACCACCAGTTACTAGCAGTTACCACCAGCTTCCACCAGTTACTAGCAGTTACCACCAGTTACCACCAGCTACCACCAACTACCACCAGCTACCAACAGCTTCCACCATCTTCTACCAGTTACCACTAGCTACGACCAGTTAATACGAGCTACCACCAGCTACCACCAGTTACTAGCAGTTACCACCAGTTACTAGCAGTTACCACCAGCTACCACCAGTTACTAGCAGTTAGCACCAGCTTCCACCAGTTACTAGCAGTTACCACCAGTTACCACCAGCTACCACCAACTACCACCAGCTACCAACAGCTTCCACCATCTTCTACCAGTTACCACTAGCTACGACCAGTTAATACGAGTTACCACCGGCTACCACCAGTTACTAGCAGTTACCACCAGTTACTAGCAGTTACCACCAGCTTCCACCAGTTACTAGCAGTTACCACCAGTTACCACCAGTTACCACCGGCTACCACCAGTTACTAGCAGCTACCACCAGTTACTAGCAGTTACCACCAGCTTCCACCAGTTACTAGCAGTTACCACCAGTTACCACCAGCTACCACCAACTACCACCAGCTACCAACAGCTTCCACCATCTTCTACCAGTTACCACTAGCTACGACCAGTTAATACGAGTTACCACCGGCTACCACCAGTACTGGCATGCTGCTGAACACCTGTCATAGTTATTGTCACATACTGTATGTCTTACTCCTGTGATGTCAGAGGAAAACAGATAATGGTGTTTGTTGTTTGCAGTAACTCCTTGGTTGTAATATCCCAAATGGACATAGCAGTTTGACCAAATAAGGATTTTAGCTTCAAGTAAAGTGTTACCTTGAACCTTCCTCGGTACATCTTGTATGATTGCTTGTACGGTTGGCCAACATTGTCTGGGACATGTTCTGCATCTTCTTCAAGCAAAGTCTAGCTGAGATCAGATTAATGATGTGTATCTGTAAAGTACCTACAACGCACTAAACTACCATAGAAAATGGCTTCCTTCAGCACTTTAGCCTGCAGCACTAGATTAACGAGCCCCTACATGCCCCAAGGCCTTACTTTCAGGACTTTAGAAAAAGAAGAGATTAATGGATGCTTGGGTGCTCCAACACTACAGAGTAATGGACTACTACCTGGCTGCTCCAACACTACAGAGTAATGGACTACTACCTGGCTGCTCCAACACTACAGAGTAATGGACTACTACCTGCCTGCTCCAACACTACAGAGTAATGGACTACTTCCTGGCTGCTCCAACACTACAGAGTAATGGACTACTACCTGGCTGCTCCAACACTACAGAGTAATGGACTACTACCTGGCTGCTCCAACACTACAGAGTAATGGACTACTACCTGGCTGCTCCAACACTACAGAGTAATGGACTACTACCTGGCTGCTCCAACACTACAGAGTAATGGACTACTACCTGCCTGCTCCAACACTACAGAGTAATGGACTACTTCCTGGCTGCTCCAACACTACAGAGTAATGGACTACTTCCTGGCTGCTCCAACACTACAGAGTAATGGACTACTTCCTGGCTGCTCCAACACTACAGAGTAATGGACTACTTCCTGGCTGCTCCAACACTACAGAGTAATGGACTACTACCTGGCTGCTCCAACACTACAGAGTAATGGACTACTACCTGCCTGCTCCAACACTACAGAGTAATGGACTATCTGGCGCCTCTGATACATGTGGTAAAGAGATCAATGGACTGCAGACAGTGGGGGAAATAACAAGGACGCCGTCACTGGTGCACATAAAAATGATATGATATTGCAAACTGGATATTCGTCAAATCCTTCATGATTTTTGTCTTCTAACAGGCCCGCTATGTTCTTATAAAAATCTGATTTGGGTATATTTTGCTGTTTTCTCTGAATAACTTTTTGATATTGTCCTTTTGAGGGTTAGAAAAAAATGTCTGAATTCTAATCCCTTTTTTAAATGTTTAAGTGTAATGAAGATAACATGTGTTGGGGTTGACAACCATACAAGCATTATATTGAGATTTTTACCCCAAAATAGTATGAAATACACACAGAAACAATAGCCTAAGTGTAGGCAAATTTTGATTGGGGAAAAGAGGAGATTCTGAATCTTTCCCCCATGGGAGAACATGTTTTTGGTGTTGCCAATGCATTTCCATTGTTTGGCCGAGTTCAATCGATACATTTACCGCATCTATGCTTGTGTCATGCCCTGACCTTAGTTAGCTTTGTTTTCTTTATTATTTTGGTTAGGTCAGGGTGTAATGAGGGTGGTTTGTTTTGTTTTGTCTAGGGGGGTTTGCATGTCTTGAGGTTTTGTAAGTCTAGGCGTTTATATGTCTATGGTTGCCGAGATTGGTTCTCAATCAGAGGCAGCTGTTTATTGTTGTCTCTGATTGGGTGATATTTAGGTAGCCATATTCCTTGGGTAGTTTGTGGGTTCTTATTCTATTTTTAGTTGCCTGTCTGCATTAGCCATGTTAGCTTCACAGTTCATTTAGTTGTCTTGTTAGTTGTGTTCTTTTTTTTTATTAACCTTTATTTTACTAGGCAAGTCAGTTAAGAACAAATTCTTATTTTCAATGACGGCCTAGGAACAGTGGGTTAACTGCCTGTTCAGGGGCAGAACGACAGATTTGTCAGCTCAGGGATTCGAACTTGCAACCTTTCGGTTACTAGTCCAACGCTCTAACCACTAGGCCCCTTGAAAAATAAAAAATAAAGTTAAAGTTAAAAAAGTTAAAAAATAAACACAACATGTAACAATTTCAATGATTTTACTGACTTGCAGTAAATCAGTCAATTGAAATAAATTCTTTAGGCCCTAATATATGGATTTCACATGACTGGGCAGGCCCTAGTACTTGGGAGGCAGGCCCAGCCAATCAGAATGAGTTTTTTTTTTTTTTACCACAGAAGAGCTTTATTACAGACATAAATAGTCTTCAGTTTTCTCAACTATCTGGATGGTCTCAGAATATCCCGCAGGTGAAGACTGCACATTTTAGAGTGGCCTTTTTATGTCCCCCGTGGAGGTCCATCTGTGTAATGATCATGCTGTTTATTCAGCTTCTTGATACGTCAGGTGGATGGATTATCTTGGCAAAGGAGAAATGCTCACTAACAGGGATGTAAACAAATTGGTGCAAAATGTATTTTGTAACACCAACATTTCCTCGCCAATTGGTAGTTACAGTCTTGTCTCATCACTGCAACTCCTGTACGGACTCGGGAGAGGCAAAGGTTAACCCGGAAGCCAGCCACACTAATGTGTCGGACGAAATACCGTGCACCTGGCAACCTTGTCAGTGTGCACTGCGCCCCGCCCGCAAAAGGAGTCACTAGTGCGCGATGGGATAAGGACATCCCTGCCAGCCAAACCCTCCCCTTACCCAGATGACACTGGGCCAATTGTGCACTGCCCCATGGGTCTCCCGGTTGTGGCTGGCTGTGACAGAGCCTGGACTCGAACCCAGAATCTCTAGTGACCACTGCACCACTCGGGAGGCCCATTGGTGCACAACATTTAATTAAGATAAATGAGGTTTTTGTGCATATGGAACATTTCTGGGATCTTTTATTTCAGCTCATGAAACATAAACGCAACACTTTACATGTTTTGTAAAATTATTGAAGATGAAATTGAAAAATATTGAATGTACATAATTATTCACACACCAATACATGTAAGAATCTCCTTTGGCAGTGATTACAGCTGTGAATATTTCTCAATATGTCTCTAAGAGCTTTGCACACCTGGATTGCACAACATTTGAATATTATTCTTAAAAAACTTCAAGCTCTGTCAAGTTGGTTCTTGATCATTGCTAGAAATCAATTTTCAAGTCTTGCCATATATCTTCCAACATACTTAAGTCACAATTAGCCTACTCAGGAACATTCAATCTGGTCTTGGTAAGCAACTCTATGTCACGCCTTGGTCTTAGTATTTTGTGTTTTCTTTAATTATTTGTTCAGGCCAGGGTGTGACATGGGTTTATTTTGTTGTGTTTCGTATTGGGGGTTTGTAGGCATTGGGATTGCGGCTGAGTAGGGGTGTAGCATAGGTTTGGCTGCCTGAGGCGGTTCTCAATCAGAGTCAGGTGATTCTCGTTGTCTCTGATTGGGAACCGTAGTTAGGTAGCCGGGGTTTCACTGTGTATTTTGTGGGTGATTGTTCCTGTCTCTGTGTTAGTGTTCACCAGATAGGCTGTAATAGGTTTTCGCGTTTCGTTTGTTGTTTTTTTGTATATTAAGTTATTTCATGTATCGTTATTAGTTTCATTAAAGACCATGACTAACCACCACGCTGCATTTCGGTCCGACTCTCCTTCAACAGACGAACGCCGTTATACTCTAGTGTATATTGGCCTTGTTTTAGGTTATTGTCCAGCTTATTTTCCTGCTGTCAGTTTGTCTTTCAGTGTCTGGTGGAAAGCAGACCATTTTTGTCTCTAGGATTTTGCCTATCCTTAGTCATATTCCTTGTCGATGACAAGCATACAGTGCTTTGCAAAAGTATTCACCCCTTGGCATTTTTCTTATTTTGTTGCATTACCACCTGTAATTGAAATGGATTTTTATTTGGATTTCAAAAAATGTTAAAATCTAAAAAATAAAAAAGGGAAAAGGGGTGCGTGCATGTGAATTCACCCTGTTTGCTATGAAGCCCCATATGACTACCTTCAGTAGTCATATAATTAGTTAAATAAAGTCCACCTACTTACTGTATGCGCAATCTAAGTGTCACATGATCTCAGTATATATATACCTGTTTTGAAAGGCCCCAAGTCTGCCACACCACTAAGCAAGGGGCACCATCAAGGAAGCGGCACAATGAAGACCAATGAGCTCTCCAACAGGTCAGGGACAAAGTTGTGGAGAACTACAGATCAATAAAAAAATATGATACTTTGAACCACTGTACCCATAACATGATAAAACCACAACCATGCTTGAAAATATGAAGTGGTACTTAGTGACATGTTGGATTTGCCAAATACATACAGTAGCACGTTTTCAGGACATAGTTCATTTATTTGCTACATTTTTGCAGTTTTACTTAAGTGCCTTTTTGCAAACAGCATTTTATTCTGTACAAACTTCTTTTCACTCTGTCATTGAGGTTAGTTTTGCGGAGTAAGTACAATGTCAGTTTTCTCCTGTCACAGCCACTAAACTAACTGTTTTAAAGTGACCATTGGCCTCACTGAAATCCCATGAGCGGTTTCCTTCCTCTCTGGCAACTGAGTTAGAAAGGATGCCTGTATCTTACCACCAATTACCACCAGTTACCACCAGCTACCACTTGCTACCACCGGTCACCACCAGCTACCACTAGCTAACACCGCTTACCACTAGTTAACACCATCTACCACCAGCTACCACCAGTTACCACTAGTTACCACCAGTTACCACCAGTTACCACCAGCTACCACCAATTTCCACCAGTGACCACCACTTACCACTAGTTAACACCAGCTACCACCAGCTACCACCACTTACCACCAGTTACCACCAGCTACCACCACTTACCACTAGTTAACACCAGCTACCACCAGCTACCACCAGTTACCACTAGTTACCACCACTTACCACCAGTTACCACCAGTTACCACTAGTTACCACCACTTTCCACCAGTTACCACCACTTACCACCACTTACCACCACTTTGTAGTGACTGAGTGTTAACACACCATCCAAAGTGTCATTAACAACTTCACCTTGCCCAAACGTGTCCTTCTTCACAAGGCTTTTGAAAACCTCCCTGGTCTTTGTGTTTGAAACTCACTGCTCGACTAAGGGATCTTACAGATAATTGTAGGTTTGGGGCTCAGAGATGAGGTCGTCATTCTAAAGTCATGTTAAACACTATTGCACACAGGGGGAGTCCATACAACTTAGTATGTTATTTGTTAAAGGGATACTTCACAATTTTGGCAATGTGGCCCTTCATTTACTTCCCCAGAGTTAGATGAACTGAAGCATGAAAGAAGTTAGCGGTAGTTTCACAAGCTGATGCTAACTAGCATTATTGAAATGGCTGGAAGTCTATGGGTATCTGCTAGCATGCTATAACATATCCATAGACTTCCAACGCTAGTTAATAAAGGGCCTCTTGTCAAAATCCTGAAGTACATTTTTACTCCTGAATTTATTTAGGCTTGCCATAACAAAGGGATTGAATAAGTTGACAAGACATTTAAGCTTTTCATGTTTGTTTTAATTTGTAAACATTTTAAAACAAACAATTCCACTTTTACATTATGGGGTAGTGTGTAAGCCAGTGACACAAATCACAGTTAAGCCACTAACAAAGTGGAAAAAGTCAAGGGATGTGTATACTGTCTGAAGGGACTGTATCTATGTGAGGCCGATTTAGATAAGATGGGTCAAAGATGTGTCATATGGTAGGGAAAGCTACTGTATACTCTATTTTCAGAAGCATCACTGGCTGATTTCACTCCTTGAGATTGGAACTGAAATATGTTTTTTACTGAACATACAATATCACAGCCTATTCTGGTTGTAAAGCCATGAAGTACAGTGTAGACGATCATCCTCATATTGGGCATTATGTAGGAGAACAGACCGAAAGATGGAGGGAGATGTATTGATCGCCGTTCATACGTCTTGCCTGTCTGTCTGTTGGTGCCTCCTCTGTGTAGCTGCAGAAGGGGGAGTGGCAGGATCCCCCGCCAGAAAAACAAATCACGTCGGCTCGGTGATGGATTTGGCAATCCATGAATCCGCCGGGCTCTGCCATCTGGCCGGGCTGACACTGGGCCGACACTGTATATCAGACTCATGCACAGCAAATTAAATTTACATTTGGACGGCTTCCCCAGGCAGGCCTCAATGAGCCTCACCGAGCACAGATGTACCAAAAAAAACAAAAAACAAACCAAGCCTCTACTTTCTCTCTCTGCCACAAACCTCTGACCAGGTCTGCTAGCTACTTGAAGGTCATGATAATGTTAGAAATGTTATGGATGACATTAGACAAATAAACCACCAAACACAGATGTAGCGAAATCAAAAACCCTCCAGATGGTGTGGGACCTTGGGTGTGGGACAGTGGAGGCTGCTGAGCGGAGGACGACTCATAATGAATGGTGAATGGTATTAAACAAATGGTTTTCATTCCAGCCATTCCTTTCCATTCCAGCCATTATTATGAGTCGTCTTCCCCTCAGCAGCCTCCATTGGTGTGGGACTTACGCTGTGGGACGTTGTGTGTGTGGGATGGCTAAGTCACGATGGTTGAACATACAGTCGTGGCCAAAGGTTTTGAGAATGACACAAATATTAATTTCCACAAAGTTTGCTGTGTCATTGTCTTTAGATATTTTAGTCAGATGTTACTATGAAATACTGAAGTATAATTACAAGCATTTCATAAATGTCAAAGGCTTTTATTGACAACAACATGAAGTTGATGCAAAGAGTCAATATTTGCAGTGTTGACCCGTCTTTTTCAAGACCTCTGTAATCCACCCTGGCATGCTGTTAATTAACTTCTGGGCCACATCCTGACTGATGGCAGCCCACTCTTGCATAATCAATGCATAATCAAAATATATAATGAAGACTTTCTATCACAGGTCTGCTCTTTGGGCTTTCCAATATTTTTGTTTCTATCTGCCAGCAGTCTAAATGTCAGTGGTGTTTGATGGCACTAAACAATCCCTCTAAATGTCAGTGGTGTTTGATGGCACTAAACAATCCCTCTAAATGTCAGTGGTGTTTGATGGCACGAAACAATCCCTCTAAATGTCAGTGGTGTTTGATGGCACTAAACAATCCCTCTAAATGTCAGTGGTGTTTGATGGCACTAAACAATCCCTCTTAATGTCAGTGGTGTTTGGTGATGGCACTAAACAATCCCTCTAAATGTCAGTGGTGTTTGGTGATGGCACTAAACAATCCCTCTAAATGTCAGTGGTGTTTGGTGATGGCACTAAACAATCCCTCTAAATGTCAGTGGTGTTTGGTGATGGCACTAAACAATCCCTCTAAATGTCAGTGGTGTTTGATGGCACTAAACAATCCCTCTAAATGTCAGTGGTGTTTGGTGATGGCACTAAACAATCCCTCTAAATGTCAGTGGTGTTTGGTGATGGCACTAAACAATCCCTCTAAATGTCAGTGGTGTTTGGTGATGGCACTAAACAATCCCTCTTAATCTCAGTGGTGTTTGGTGATGGCACTAAACAATCCCTCTTAATGTCAGTGGTGTTTGGTGATGGCACTAAACAATCCCTCTAAATGTCAGTGGTGTTTGGTGATGGCACTAAACAATCCCTCTTAATGTCAGTGGTGTTTGGTGATGGCACTAAACAATCCCTCTTAATCTCAGTGGTGTTTGGTGATGGCACTAAACAATCCCTCTTAATGTCAGTGGTGTTTGGTGATGGCACTAAACAATCCCTCTTAATGTCAGTGGTGTTTGGTGATGGCACTAAACAATCCCTCTTAATGTCAGTGGTGTTTGGTGATGGCACTAAACAATCCCTCTAAATGTCAGTGGTGTTTGGTGATGGCACTAAACAATCCCTCTAAATGTCAGTGGTGTTTGGTGATGGCACTAAACAATCCCTCTTAATGTCGGTGGTGTTTGGTGATGGCACTAAACAATCCCTCTTAATGTCAGTGGTGTTTGGTGATGGCACTAAACAATCCCTCTAAATGTCAGTGGTGTTTGGTGATGGCACTAAACAATCCCTCTTAATGTCAGTGGTGTTTGGTGATGGCACTAAACAATCCCTCTTAATGTCAGTGGTGTTTGGTGATGGCACTAAACAATCCCTCTTAATGTCAGTGGTGTTTGGTGATGGCACTAAACAATCCCTCTAAATGTCAGTGGTGTTTGGTGATGGCACTAAACAATCCCTCTTAATGTCAGTGGTGTTTGGTGATGGCACTAAACAATCCCTCTTAATGTCAGTGGTGTTTGGTGATGGCACTAAACAATCCCTCTAAATGTCAGTGGTGTTTGGTGATGGCACTAAACAATCCCTCTAAATGTCAGTGGTGTTTGGTGATGGCACTAAACAATCCCTCTTAATGTCAGTGGTGTTTGGTGATGGCACTAAACAATCCCTCTTAATGTCAGTGGTGTTTGGTGATGGCACTAAACAATCCCTTGGAGGGCTATTTGTTGTTTCCGCACACTGGCTGTGCCTTAGTATGAGCTTAGTTTGAGTTGACAGTAAGCGCTGTGAACTTTACCCTCTATTGTTCCTCGATAATCAAATCTAATTTCTGTAAGGACAATAGTGTCGCCTGGAAAACAGAGGCAGCAGTAGCAGCTGGTATTTGTGGCCGTTAGCCGACTACAACTGTATTTGACAGATAAATCCCCCAGCTAAGCAGTATGAGTTTCCATGATTCCATTCCAATCTGTCATTCTCTCCGGATTTGTTCATTCAAACCGTTTAGATTCCAGGATTGATAGTGTGATGGGCTTGGAGGTGTGGATTGGAACAACAATTTTTCTCAGTTAACTGTTAAACTGCCTCTCTCTCTCTCTCTCTCTCTCTCTCTCTCTCTCTCTCTCTCTCTCTCTCTCTCTCTCTCTCTTATATTCAGTCAGCTATTCAGTATCCTCAATGCAGGTGGGTAGAAACAGTTTCAGTGCCTGGGTGTCTGGGCCTTAAAGAGAGTGCGATATTAATCTATTTCCTACTTAACCAGAGTCAGATGAACTCGTTGATACCATTTGTATGTCTCCAGTATAAAGGAAATTAGAGGTAGTTTCGCAGCCAATGTAAACTACTTTTTGCGCAATGACTGAAGTCTACAAGAGCAGCTAGCATCCATGAATTTATCTAATAGCTTAATTGCTATGGTATCATCTGCTGGATGGTGAAAACACTTCATGACCTGGTTGACTGGGGTTCTTCATTTTTCTGCTGTTTGTTTACCCTGCTCTCATTCCTAACCCTCTCTTTTTCTCTCTGCTCCCTCCAGACGACGGACGATCTGCCGGTGGCATCTGCGGAGTGTCCAAGCGATGACGAGGACATTGATCCCTGTGAGCCGAGCTCAGGTGGGTTAGGTTAGTCATCTCTTTTTATTCCTTCTGTCTCTGGGTGTCGCTGTCAGTCTCTCACCGTACCGCCAGTCAGTCAGTCTCTCACCGTACCGCCTGCCAGTCAGTCAGTAGTCAGTCTCTCACCGTACCACGAGTCAGTTAGTCAGTCTATCACCGTACCGCCTGCCAGTCAGTCAGTAGTCAGTCTCTCACCATACCGCCAGTCAGTCAGTTAGTTTCTCACCGTACCGCCTGCCAGTCAGTCAGTCAGTAGTCAGTCTCTCACAGTACTGCCAGTCAGTCAGTCAGTCTCTCACTGTACCGCCTGCCAGTCAGTCAGTAGTCAGTCTTCACCGTACCGCCAGTCAGTCAGTCAGTCAGTCTCTCACCATACGGCCCGCCAGTCAGTCAGTCTCTCACCGTACCACCAGCCAGTCAGTCAGTCTCTCACCGTACTGCCAGTCAGTCAGTCTCTAACCATACCACCAGTAAGTCAGTCTCTCACCATACCGCCAGTAAGTCTCTCGCTGTACCGCAAGTCAGTCAGTCAGTCTCTCACCGTACCGCCAGTCAGCTCACCATACCGCCAGTCAGTCAGCCTCTCACTGTACCTCCAGTTTGTCAGTCAGTCAGTCTCCCACTGTACCATCAGTCAGTCAGTCAGTCAGCCTCTCACTGTACCTCCAGTTTGTCAGTCAGTCAGTCTCCCACTGTACCATCAGTCAGTCAGTCAGTCAGTCTCTCACCATACCACCAGTCAGTCAGTCAGTCAGTCTCTCACTGTACCTCCAGTTAGTCAGTCAGTCTCCCACTGTACCATCAGTCAGTCAGTCAGTCAGTCTCTCACTGTACCGCCTGCCAGTCAGTCAGTAGTCAGTCTTCACCGTACCGCCAGTCAGTCAGTTAGTTTCTCACCGTACCGCCTGCCAGTCAGTCAGTAGTCAGTCTCTCACAGTACCGCCAGTCAGCCAGTCAGTCAGTCTCTCACTGTACCGCCTGCCAGTCAGTCAGTAGTCAGTCTTCACCGTACCGCCAGTCAGTCAGTCAGTCTCTCACCATACGGCCCGCCAGTCAGTCAGTCTCTCACCGTACCACCAGTCAGTCAGTCTCTCACCATACCGCCAGTAAGTCAGTCTCTCACCATACCGCCAGTAAGTCTCTCGCTGTACCGCAAGTCAGTCAGTCAGTCTCTCACCGTACCGCCAGTCAGTCAGTCTCTCACCGTACCGCCAGTCAGTCAGTCTCTCACCATACCGCCAGTAAGTCAGTCTCTCACCATACCGCCAGTAAGTCTCTCGCTGTACCGCAAGTCAGTCAGTCTCTCACCGTACCGCCTGCCAGTCAGTCAGTAGTCAGTCTCTCACCGTACCACGAGTCAGTCAGTCAGTCTATCACCGTACCGCCTGCCAGTCAGTCAGTAGTCAGTCTCTCACCGTACCGCCAGTCAGTCAGTTAGTTTCTCACCGTACCGCCTGCCAGTCAGTCAGTCAGTAGTCAGTCTCTCACAGTACTGCCAGTCAGTCAGTCAGTCTCTCACTGTACCGCCTGCCAGTCAGTCAGTAGTCAGTCTTCACCGTACCGCCAGTCAGTCAGTCAGTCTCTCACCATACGGCCCGCCAGTCAGTCAGTCTCTCACCGTACCGCCAGTCAGTCAGTCTCTCACCATACCGCCAGTAAGTCAGTCTCTCACCATACCGCCAGTAAGTCTCTCGCTGTACCGCAAGTCAGTCAGTCTCTCACCGTACCGCCTGCCAGTCAGTCAGTAGTCAGTCTCTCACCGTACCACGAGTCAGTCAGTCAGTCTATCACCGTACCGCCTGCCAGTCAGTCAGAAGTCAGTCTCTCACCGTACCACCAGTCAGTCAGTTAGTTTCTCACCGTACCGCCTGCCAGTCAGTCAGTCAGTAGTCAGTCACAGTACTGCCAGTACAGTCAGTCAGTCAGTCAGTCTCTCACTGTACCGCCTGCCAGTCAGTCAGTAGTCAGTCTTCACCGTACCGCCAGTCAGTCAGTCAGTCAGTCTCTCACCATACGGCCCGCCAGTCAGTCAGTCTCTCACCGTACCACCAGCCAGTCAGTCAGTCTCTCACCGTACTGCCAGTCAGTCAGTCTCTAACCATACCACCAGTAAGTCAGTCTCTCACCATACCGCCAGTAAGTCTCTCGCTGTACCGCAAGTCAGTCAGTCAGTCTCTCACCGTACCGCCAGTCAGTCTCTCACCATACCGCCAGTCAGTCAGCCTCTCACTGTACCTCCAGTTTGTCAGTCAGTCAGTCTCCCACTGTACCATCAGTCAGTCAGTCAGTCAGTCTCTCACCATACCACCAGTCAGTCAGTCAGTCAGTCTCTCACTGTACCTCCAGTTAGTCAGTCAGTCTCCCACTGTACCATCAGTCAGTCAGTCAGTCAGTCAGTCTCTCACCATACCACCCGCCAATCAGTCATTAGTCAGTCTCTCACCGTACCATCAGTCAGTCAGTCTCTCACCATACGGCCCGCTAGTCAGTCATTGTCTCACCGTACCGCCAGTCAGTCAGCCAGTCTCTCACCGTACCGCAAGTCAGTCAGACAGTCTCTCACCGTACTGTCAGCCAGTCTCTCACCATACCGCCAGTCAGTCAGTCTCTCACCGTACCGCCTGCCAGTCAGTCAGTAGTCAGTCTCTCACCGTAACGCCCGCCAGTCAGTCAGTCAGTCAGTCTCTCACCATACCTCCAGTCAGTCCGTCTCTCACCGTACCGACAGTCAGTCAATCTCTCACCATACTGCCTGCCAGTCAGTCAGTCATTCTCTCACCGTACCGCCAGTCTGACAGTCAGTGTCTCTGTGTGTCACAATCACTCTCATGGTCAGTCCACCATCAAGGTTTTTAAGACACTGTAGTTACTGTAAAAATGTATTTAAGTCTTTTGTATCACAGTCTGTCAGTCCACTCCACTGCGCACCAATTAACTAGCACACTGTGGTAAAGCTATAGTAAAGGCAGTGGTCCACAAGTATTTTTGTGTGTAACTCATGACAGTATTTTGTCTAATTACCTCAACGTGTGAGTTACCTTCACAACAGGATGTGGGTCAATTCCATTTAAATTCTGGGAGTTCCAATCTACTTTTTAAATTGGCGGAATTTAAATGGACTCGAACCACAACCTTGCCTCACACGATATACCGTACCTTGTAAAAAATGTAACACTCCTTGGATTTATTCACTTTTAATTGTGTTAAAAAAATAATTTCATTTTTTTGTCAACAATATACACAAAATTCTCTAATATCAACGTGGAAGACAATGTAGATTTATTTGTTTTTACGATTGACCTAAAACATAGTCGTTGCATAAGTATTCAGCCCTTTTGTCTAAACAATCTAAATTAATTCAGGAGTCAAATTTGGCTTAAATAACCACATCAAATTTACATGGACTCACTCTGTGGGAAATAATAGAGGTTGACATGATTTGTAAATGACTAACACGTCCTTTGTCTCCCATACATACAACATACAGTGGGGCAAAAAAGTATTTAGTCAGCCACCAATTGTGCAAGTTCTCCCACTTAAAAAAGTATTGTAACTAGGGGGCAGTATTTTCATTTTTGGAAAAATAACGTTCCCAAAGTAAACTGACTATTTTGTCAGGACAAGATGCTAGAATATGCATATAATTGACAGTTTAGGATAGGAAACACTCTAAAGTTTCCAAAACTGTTGAAAATATTGTCTGTGAGTATAACAGAACTGATATTGCAGGCGAAAGCTTGAGAAAAATCCAATCCGGAAGTGACTTATGTTTTGAAAGCTCTGCGTTCCGATACGTCCCTATTGAGCAGTGAATGGGCTATCAACCAGATTCCTTTTTCTATGTATGCCTAAAGGTGTCTACAGCATTTTGATATAGTTTCACACATTTATGTTGAAGAATGAGCGTAAGCGACTATATTGCGTAAGTGGTCACCTGATGGCTCTTAGAGTGATTCTTGCATAAAATACAGAGGTAGCCATTTTTCCTCTCGGTCCTACTGAAAAGCCAATTGTCCCAGTGGATATATTATCGAATAGATATTTGAAAAACACCCTGAGGATTGATTATAAACAACGTTTGCCATGTTTCTGTCGATATTATGGAGCTAATTTGGAATATTTTTCAGTGTTTTCGTAACGGCAGGGTAGCCTAGTGGTTAGAGCTTTGGACTAGTAACCGAAAGGTTGCAAGTTCGAATCCCCGAGCTGACAATCTGTCGTTCTGCCCCTGAACAGGCAGTTAACCTAGGCCGTCATTGAAAATATGAATTTGTTCTTAACTGACTTGCCTAGTAAAATTAAAAATAAAACTGCAATTTCTGGTTGATTTCTCAGCCAAACGTTAAGAACAAACAGAGCTATTTCGCCTACAAAATAATATTTTGGGAGAAAAGGAACATTTGCTATCTAACTGGGAGTCTTTTGAGAGAAAACATCCGAAGCTAAAAAAAGGTAAACAATTTAATTTGATTGCTTTTCTGATTTTCGTGACAAGGTCGCCTGCTGCTAGCTGGACATAATGCTATGCTAGGCTATCGATAAACTTACACAAATGCTTGTCTTGCTTTGGCTGTAAAGCATATTTTCAAAATCTGAGATGACAGGGTGATTAACATAAGGCTAAGCTGTGTTTCAATATATTTCACTTGTGATTTCATGAATAGGAATGTTTTCTAGTAATATTTATGTCCGTTGCGTTATGCTAATTAGTGTCAGATGATGACAACGATCCCGGACCCGGGATGGGTAGTTTACAACAGGATAAAAAGATGAGAGAGGCCTGTAATTTTCATCATAGCTACACTTCAACTAAGACAGACAAAATGAGAAAAACAAATCCAGAAAATCACATTGTAAGATTTTTTATGAATTTATTTGCAAATTATGGTGGAAAATAAGTATTTGGTCAATAATAAAAGTTTATCTCAATACTTTGTTATATACCCTTTGTTGGCAATGACAGAGGTCAAACGTTTTCTGTTAGTCTTCACAAGGTTTTCACACACTGTTGCTGGTATTTTGGCCCATTCCTCCATGCAGATCTCCTCTAGAGTAGTGATGTTTTGCGGCTGTTGCTGGGCAACATGGACTTTCAACTCCCTCCAAAGATTTTCCATGGGGTTGAGATCTGGAGACTGGCTAGGCCACTCCAGGACCATGAAATGCTTCTTATGAAGCCACTCTTTCGTTGCCTGGGCGGTGTGTTTGGGATCATTGTCATGCTGACAGACTCAGCCACGTTTCATCTTCAATGCCCTTGCTGATGGAAGGAGGTTTTCACTCAAAATCTCACGATACATGGCCCCATTCATTCTTTCCTTTACACGGATCAGTCGTCCTGGTCCCTTTGCAGAAAAACAGCCCCAAAGCCTGGACATGTACTGGCTTAAGCAGGGGGACACGTCTGGCACTGCAGGATTTGAGTTCCTGGTGGCGTAGTGTGTTACTGATGGTAGGCTTTGTTACTTTGGTCCCAGCTCTCTGCAGGTCATTCACTAGGTCCCCCCGTGTGGTTCTGGGATTTTTGCTCTCCGTTCTTGTGATCATTTTGACCCCACGGGGTGAGACCTTGCGTGGAGCCCCAGATCGAGGAAGATTATCACTGGTCTTGTATGTCTTCCATTTCCTAATAATTGCTCCCACAGTTGATTTCTTCAAACCAAGCTGCTTACCTATTGCAGATTCAGTCTTCCCAGCCTGGTGCAGGTCTACAATTTTGTTTCTGGTGTCCTTTGACAGCTCTTTGTTCTTGGCCATAGTGGAGTTTGGAGTGTGACTGTTTGAGGTTGTGGACAGGTGTCTTTTATACTGATAACAAGTTCAAAAAGGTGCCATTAATACAGTTAACGAGTGGGAGGACAGAGGAGCCTCTTTAATGAGAAGTTACAGGTCTGTGAGAGCCAGAAATCTTGCTTGTTTGTAGGTGAACAAATACTTATTTTCCACCATAATTTGCAAATAAATGAATTAAAAATCCTACAATGTGATTTCTGGATGTTTTTTCTTCTCATTTTGTCTGTCATAGTTGAAGTGTACCTATGATGAAAATTACAGGCCTCTCTCATCTTTTTAAGTGGGAGAACTTGCACAATTGGTGGCTGACTAAATATTTTTTTGCCCCACTGTATGTAAGATCCCTCAGTCAAGTATTGCAATTTAAACAATGCAATACTTGCATCTGTTAGCTTTTTTAATTGGGCTACGGCAGTCAATTGCAAAACATTGTAACAGTATTTGTGATTGCCTTCTCAACTCCGCATCGCTTACTTTAATGTGGGCCTACTAAGTCAATTGTAAATTAGTCCTACATAATGTCTCATATCTCACCTCCACAAATGAGATGGGTGTCCTTGATGCATGTCAGCTTCTCAAAGACAGGGGGCGTGGTCGACAGTGCGCACCTCATCTCTCCTGTCACATCCAACCTGGATTGCTATTTGTTTTTACTGTAGACAAGAGCATTGAATCAGTGTACCATGAGTTGTAATGCTTGGAGGTAGATGACACAGTATTCCATTTGTCAGAAACTCCTCCATAGTGACCCATGAATGCGTTGTCTGCAGAATTTAGTGACCAGGTAGGCCAGTTGAGAACAGGTTCTCATTTACAACTGCGATCTGGCCAAATAAAGCAAAGCAGTGTGATAAAAACAACAACAGAGTTACACATGGGATAAGCAAACGTATAGTCAATAACACCATAGAAAAATCTGTATACAATATGTGCAAATGACGTGAAGAGGTAAGGCAATAAATAGTGGAGAAGTAATTACAATTTAGCAATTAACACTGGAGTGATATATAGGCAGATGACGATGTGCAAGTAGAAATACTGGTATGCAAAAGAGCAGAAAATCGAATATGGGGATGAGGTAGGTAGTTGGTTGGATGGAGTATTTACAGATGGGCTGTGTACAGTTGCAGCGATCAGTAAGCTGCTCTTACTGTAAACGTTCTGACCTTAGTTCTTTTGTTATGTCTTTGTTTTAGTATGGTCAGGGCGTGAGTTACGGTGGGTAGTCTTTGTTCCTTTTTCTATGTCGTGGTTATGTGTTTGGCCTGGTATGGTTCTCAATCAGAGGCAGGTGTCGTTCATTGTCTCTGATTGAGAATCATACTTAGGTAGCCTTTTCCCACCTGTGATTTGTGGGTGATTATTTTTCAGTGTCAGTGTTTTGTCCACACGGGACTGTTTTGTTCGTTTAGTTTATTCACGTTGTTATTTTGTATTTCAGTGTTCAGGCAAATAATCATCGTGAACACGTACCATGCTGCGCATTGGTCCGATATTTCCTACTCCTCCTCAGACGAGGAGGACGACGATCATTACACTTACAGCTGACGCTTAAAGTTAGTGAGGGAGATATAAGTCTCCAATTTTTGGCAGCAGAGACCTGGAAGGAAAGGCAGTCAAAGGAAGTGTTGGCTTTGGGGATGACCAGTGAAATAAACCTGCTTGAGTGCGTGCTACGGGTGGATGTTGCTATGGTGACCAGTGAGCTGAGATAAGGCGGAGACTTACCTAGCAAAGACTTATAGATGACCTGGAGCCAGTGGGTTTGGCGACGAATATGTACTGAGGACCTGCTAACGAGAGAGCTCGATCAGCTGTTCGATTTCACTGACCGGCATGTCAACTGAGCCAGGATCACAGTCCAATAGATTTAGCTGATTCCCCTGCATGCTTGTATTCAGTTTCCCAAATATGTCTGTTACATAGGCAAGGAAACAGATTGTAATTTCATTACAAAGTCAACAGTCTGTTTTTTACATCTATTGTGAATGAAAACAGTTTCACTCAATTCAAAAATATTTCCAATGCTCCCCCTTGACAACCACCAGGCCTCTGTGAAATAGAACATTGTCATGCTTTGATCCCATATCTCCACATAGTTATGCGAAAATGTAGTTATGTGAAAATGCGTTCGCAACCGAGTTTAATGTTCAAGCTGCATATCTCCAAGTTCTGCGCTCAGCTCTTTGCCGCCAGTGATCTCGGTGTATCTGTTATAGCTCAGTGGGTGTATCATACAATGCGTCCATGTGGCAGAGGGAGATACATTCCCAACTAGAGTGCAGAGGCCTACCTGCCGTCCAGTGGTAGAAAAAGTACCCAATTGTCATACTTGACTAAAAGTAAAGTTACCTTATTTGAAAATGACTTAAGTAAAAGTGAAAGTCACCCAGTAAAATCCTACTGGAGTTAGTCTAAAAGTATTTGGTTTTAAATATACTTAAGTACCAAAAGTAAAAATTTGAATAATTTCAAATTCCTTATATTAAGCAAACCAGACAGCACCATCTTCTTTTAATTTTTATTAATTTATAATAGCCAGGGGCACGCTCCAACACTCAGACATAATTTACAAACAAAATGTGTTTAGTGAGTCTGCAGTAGGAATGACCAGGGATGTTCTCTTGATAAGTGTGTGAAATAGACAATTACCCTGTCCTGCTAAGCATTCGAAATGTCATTTTTGGGTTTCAGGGGAACATGTATGGAGAAGAAAGTACATAGTTTTCTTTAGGAATGTAGTGAAGTAAACGTTGTCAAACATATAAATAGCAAAGTAAAGATACTCCAAAAAACTACTTCAGTAGTACTTTAAAGTATTTTTACTTACTTAAGTACTTTACAACACTGCTGCAGTCTCGTGACAGACGGAGCCCCATCTGTGCAAAAGCTCACCATTCGATCCCAGGGAATCTGTTTTTTCGTCAGTATAGCCATGCAGTGCACTAAACATCCCCTGTGCCGTGTCATGCTCGGGAATCATGAGACAGAACAATATGTCCTCGTGAATTGCATCCCCCGACATGTAACGAGCAAAAGTCAATTCTATGGGCATCTCTGCCCTCACAGCTAAAGTCCATTTGGAGAGCATAACCTGGGGAGTTTTTAAGACTTTCAGTCAGTCTCCTCTTGATTGCTATCTATAGCATAAATTCTTTGTTTTGCTGTGTTATCTGACAAAGGTACTGATGTGAATTTTGTGCCTCGGCCTCACCACACATTGTTTTCACCATATCAACTGTAACCATATCAAAGTCTCTGAAATATCAAATCAAATCAAATCAAATTTATTTATATAGCCCTTCGTACATCAGCTGATATCTCAAAGTGCTGTACAGAAACCCAGCCTAAAACCCCAAACAGCAAACAATGCAGGTGTAAAAGCACGGTGGCTAGGAAAAACTACCTAGAAAGGCCAAAACCTAGGAAGAAACCTAGAGAGGAACCGGGCTATGTGGGGTGGCCAGTCCTCTTCTGGCTGTGCCGGGTAGAGATTATAACAGAACATGACCAAGATGTTCAAATGTTCATAAATGACCAGCATGGTCGAATAATAATAAGGCAGAACAGTTGAAACTGGAGCAGCAGCACAGTCAGGTGGACTGGGGACAGCAAGGAGCCATCATGTCAGGTAGTCCTGGGGCACGGTCCTAGGGCTCAGGTCCTCCGAGAGAGAGAAAGAAAGAGAGAATTAGAGAGAGCATATGTGGGGTGGCCAGTCCTCTTCTGGCTGTGCCGGGTGGAGATTATAACAGAACGTGACCAAGATGTTCAAATGTTCATAAATGACCAGCATGGTTGAAGGCAGAAGAGTTGAAACTGGAGCAGCAGCATGAAATAGTGTGTGGTTTATAGCGTAGTGGGCTTAATGATTCACCATGGGAATTGATTCAAGTGCAACAGTCAAGTGCGGCCTTTTCCCACAGTCTAAGGGTGCTTTCTGGTAAAATGTTACATTTCCATTTTGATTTTTAAGATGAACCATATGACAAATATTTTGAGTGACAAAGACAATGTTGTAATAATTTTTTATTTACTGTTCCAGTCAAAGTGTCACGGATCCCTCTGGAACTCTCATCACGCACACCTGTCCCCTATTCCCACTGATTAGTATTTGTATATAACAATGTGCGTTTGAGTACCTGCACAGATGATTACGGGTCTTGTCCCATCTGTTAATCATTGTGCGCATGTGTTATTTATTCGAGGTACTCGTCGCTCTTCTGTTTTGGGTTCCTGCCCTGTGTTTTGTTACATGCTTGTTTGGTCTTCGTCCCCGTGCCTTTACACGGCACGCCGTAATACAAGTTCCTATTACGCATTCCTGCGCCTGTCTCCCGAATCATTTATACCTAAAGGACACAAAGGTTTGAACACCTACTCATTCATGGCTTCTTCTTTATTTTTACTATTTTTACTATTGTAGAATAATAGTGAAGGTATAAAAACTAGGAAATAAGACATATGGAATCATGTAATAACCAAAAAAGTGTCAAACAAATATATTTTAGAGTTTAGATTCTTCAAAGTATCCACCATTTGCCTTGCTGAGCTACGGTCACTGTGGGGACGACATCATCAACGCACTTCTTGATGAAGCCGGTGACTGAGGTTGTATACTCCTCAATGTCATTGGATGAATCCCAGAACATCATTTTAAAAACCCATGAGTGTGTAGAGCTAGTTTAATTGCTTTTATGAAATGCTCTCCGGTTGGTGGGTAGGTGCCAAGTGTCATTAATTCCTGTAAATGCATAACAGCCAGCCAGTCGGACTAGTATCCTGTTGTGTCACGTACAGGTGCTGATTACTTTTTAAAATGTATTTTATCTTTATTTAACCAGGCAAGTCAGTTAAGAACACATTCTCATTTTCAATGACGGCCTGGGAACAGTGGGTTAACTGCCTGTTCAGGGGCAGAACGTCAGCTCGGGGGTTTGAACTCGCAACCTTCCGGTTACTAGTCCAACGCTCTAACCACTAGGCTACCCTGCCGCCCCTTACACGTAACATCTTTAGACACACACACACTCACTCTCTCACACACACACACACACACACACACACACACACACACACACACACACACACACACACACACACACACACACACACACACACACACACACACACACACACACACACACACACACACACACACACACACACACTTACTATCGCTCTCACACACACTCTCTCTATCACACTCTCTCTCTCTCACACTCTCTTTCTCTCTCTCTCTCTGTCTCTATCTCTTTTTCAAACACACACACATGGCACAGGAAAGCAAACCAACAAACACCATCTTAACAGTAACTGTTCTCTAAGACAACACAACTGGTGATGAAGCCAACTCTTTTCAAACAAACTCCTTTTAGTTGAGGATCAAGGATGTGTGTACTGATAGTCTATCACTCTGCAGAGTTAAACTGTACATAAAATATCCTGGCCCCCAAAAAATCTGATTGCTTTACCAGCCATAATAGATACATTCTTAAGGTTATGACTTGCCCTCAATTCCAGGTACTGTAAGTGAATTGTAAATAAATTGAATTTTTCTGTTTACTTCCTGCTACAGCTGCTAGGGAAGGAGGCTTTGAAATATCGCTTGCTGACACAACTTGCCCTATCTATTCATATGGTAATAAACAACACATTGCCTGTCTATGTCTACATTCCTCAAGAAGTTAAATGCTTGTTTTGTAATCTTACAAATAGACACAGTAAAATGTGCTAGACAGCACTACTTTAAGCTACATAACCACAATGCATATTGAACATATACATCCACATTTCTCCAACAAATCGTGGGTCAAATTCCTATGTTTATGATGATCCTATTAAACAACCTGGGATTGAATCTACCAACTTTGTCAAAGACAGCAAGTGCTTCCCTTCAGTATAGAGGGATTTCCTAACGTGCTGGATTGAGTGGATTGAGTGCTAAGGGGATTGAGCGCAAGGCAAAACAGTTAGTTTCCAATTCAAGGCCGTAGCTCTCTCTGTATCGATCTTTACGCAGTAATAAAGCCAGCAATAAATTAATGTCTACTCCACAGCACTCTGTCAGACTGTCTGTTAGGCTACATACTAAGTATTTATTACCCATTATTCATATCTCAAAGTCTAGGCTGTATACATCTAGACTCCTCATATCCCCATGCGAGATCTGCTTACCTCAGTCAATAAAAAATGCAATGAGATGACTAGATTCAGCCGAGGACCAATTTTTTTGGGGGGCCGAAACATAATCACAAATAATTTGTAGACTGCAAGAAGCCCATATATATATTATAAACATAAAAATATTAATTATTTGTATATGTATTTGACTAAAATGTAATCATTGCAAACCTTGCTTATATTTGTATACGATCACATACAATGAGTTTAAAAAAACATTAGTAACACGTGCTCTTTCCATGACATAGACTTACCAGATGAATCCAGGTCAGAGCTATGATCCCTTATATGTCACCTGTTAAATCCACTTCAATCAATCTAGATGAAGGGGAGGAGACCGGTTAAAGAAGGATTTTTAAGCCTTGAGACAGTTGAGACATAGATTGTGTGTGTGCATTTCACAAGGGTGAATGGGCATGGCAAAATATTTAAGTGCCTTTTGAACGAGATATGGTAGTAGGTGCCAGGCGCACTGGTTTGAGTGTGCCAAGAATTACAACGCTGCTGAGTTGTTTCCTGTGTGTATCAAGAAAGGTCCACCACCCAAAGGACAACCAGCCAACTTGACACAACTGTGGGAAGCATTGGAGTCAACATGGGCCAGCATCCCTGTGGAACACTTTCGACACCTTTTAGAGTCCATTCCCCGACAAATTGAGACTGTTCTGAGGGCAAAGGGGGTGCAACTCAATATTAGGAAGGTGTTCTTAATGTTTTGTACACTCAGTGTATATCCCGGTGTTATGTGTGGGAATACTTTGGAGATTTCAAACTGTACTGAGCATTGCAGCATCGTCTCTATCTCTGACAAGGTCATCTGTCAAAACCTAGAGTGTTCCAGCTGCACTAAGCACTACAGTATATAAAGCTGTTACTACAGTATATGAAGCTGTTACTACAGTATGTGAAGCTGTTACTACAGTATGTGAAGCTGTTACTACAGTATGTGAAGCTGTTACTACAGTATATAAAGCTGTTACTACAGTATATAAAGCTGTTACTACAGTAAATGAAGCTGTTACTACAGTATATAAAGCTGTTACTACAGTAAATGAAGCTGTTACTACAGTATGTGAAGCTGTTACTACAGTATATGAAGCTGTTACTACAGTATGTGAAGCTGTTACTACAGTATATGAAGCTGTTACTACAGTATGTGAAGCTGTTACTACAGTATATGACGCTGTTACTACAGTATGTGAAGCTGTTACTACAGTATGTGAAGCTGTTACTACAGTATGTGAAGCTGTTCTTACATAATGTGAAGCTGTTACTATAGTATATGAAGCTGTTGCTACAGTATGTGAAGCTGTTGCTACAGTATGTGAAGCTGTTACTACAGTATGTGAAGCTGTTACTACAGTATGTGAAGCTGTTGCTACAGTATATGAAGCTGTTACTACAGTATGTGAAGCTGTTACTACAGTACATGAAGCTGTTACTACAGTATGTGAAGCTGTTACTACAGTATATGAAGCTGTTACTACAGTATGTGAAGCTGTTACTACAGTATGTGAAGCTGTTACGACAGTACATGAAGCTGTTGCTACAGTATGTGAAGCTGTTGCTACAGTATGTGAAGCTGTTGCTACAGTATGTGAAGCTGTTACTACCGTATGTGAAGCTGTTACTACAGTATGTGAAGCTGTTACTACAGTATGTGAAGCTGTTGCTACAGTATGTGAAGCTGTTGCTACAGTATTTGAAGCTGTTACTACAGTGTGTGAAGCTGTTACTACAGTACATGAAGCTGTTACTACAGTATATGAAGCTGTTACTACAGTATATGAAGCTGTTACTACAGTATGTCAAGCTGTTACTACAGTATGTGAAGCTGTTACTACAGTATGTGAAGCTGTTACGACAGTACATGAAGCTGTTACTACAGTATATGAAGCTGTTACTACAGTATGTGAAGCTGTTACTACTGTATGTGAAGCTGTTACTACAGTATATGAAGCTCTTACTACAGTATATGAAGCTGTTACTAGAGTATGTGAAGCTGTTACTACAGTATGTGAAGCTGTTACTACAGTATATAAAGCTGTTACTACAGTATATGAAGCTTTTACTACAGTATGTGAAGCTGTTACTACAGTATATGAAGCTGTTACTACAGTATATGAAGCTGTTACTACAGTATGTGAAGCTGTTACGACAGTACATGAAGCTGTTACTACAGTATATGAAGCTGTTACTACAGTATATGAAGCTGTTACTACAGTATATGAAGCTGTTACTAGAGTATGTGAAGCTGTTACTACAGTACATAAAGCTGGTACTACAGTATGTGAAGCTGGCACTACAGTATATGAAGCTGTTACTACAGTATATGAAGCTGTTACTACAGTATGTCAAGCTGTTACTACAGTATGTGAAGCTGTTACTACAGTATGTGAAGCTGTTACGACAGTACATGAAGCTGTTACTACAGTATATGAAGCTGTTACTACAGTATATGAAGCTGTTACTACAGTATGTGAAGCTGTTACTACTGTATGTGAAGCTGTTACTACAGTATATGAAGCTCTTACTACAGTATATGAAGCTGTTACTAGAGTATGTGAAGCTGTTACTACAGTATGTGAAGCTGTTACTACAGTATATAAAGCTGTTACTACAGTATATGAAGCTTTTACTACAGTATGTGAAGCTGTTACTACAGTATATGAAGCTGTTACTACAGTATATGAAGCTGTTACTAGAGTATGTGAAGCTGTTACTACAGTACATGAAGCTGTTACTACAGTATATGAAGCTGTTACTACAGTATGTGAAGCTGGCACTACAGTATGTGAAGCTGTTACTACAGTATATAAAGCTGTTACTACAGTATATAAAGCTGTTACTACAGTATATAAAGCTGTTACTACAGTATATGAAGCTGTTACTACAGTATATAAAGCTGTTACTACAGTATGTGAAGCAGTTACTACAGTATGTGAAGCTGTTACTACAGTATATAAAGCTGTTACTACAGTATATAAAGCTGTTACTACAGTATGTGAAGCAGTTACTACATTATGTGAAGCTGTTACTACAGAGTGTGAAGCTGTTACTACAGTATGTGAAGCTGTTACTACAGTATATGAAGATGTTACTACAGTATATAAAGCTGTTACTACAGTATGTGAAGCTGTTACTACAGTATGTGAAGCAGTAGAGGCACTCTCTCCTTCCCTGAACAGAATATCATTGGTATTTCTAGCTAGCGAGGGGAGATTACACCGTTTCTGCCATGCTCCCCTGATGACAGCTGTCTAACACCATATCCTGATTAATATCTGCATTCAGGGCCATTCACACGCTTGGCGGAGCGCTCAACACTGACTCTGTGACAGTGCAGCCAGCCGACCATGAAGGTCTTTGATCCTCTGTGACTGACACAGCCTGGAATAGTTCCTCAGGTTACTGTACTCTCCCAGTCCTCTCTATGGTGCTACGCTCTCCTTGTCTTTCTACAGTGCTACCCTGTGACTATAATCTGCTTCATTTCTTCTCAAAGAAGCACTGTCCAATGACAGTACTCTGTCCAATGACAGTACTCTGTCCAATGACAGTACTCTGTCCAATTACAGTACTCTGTAGCATGACAGTACTCTGTAGAATGACAGTACTCTGTAGAATGACAGTACTCTGTAGAATGACAATAGTCTGTAGAAAGACAGTACTCTGTGGAATGACAATAGTCTGTAGAATGACAGTGCTCTGTAGAATGACAATAGTCTGTGGAATGACAGTACTCTGTAGAATGACAATAGTCTGTAGAATGATAGTGCTCTGTAGAATGACAGTACTTTGTCCAATGACAGTACTCTGTAGAATGACAGTGCTCTGTAGAATGACATTACTCTGTAGAATGACAGTATTCTGTAGAATGACAATGGTGTAAATGTAAAGACTTGAAAATGGTTGCAATGATCAACTTGAGAGTTTGGAGAATTTAAATAATATTGCACAAATATTGTACAATCGAAGCATGCAAAGCTCGAGACGTACACGACTGTAAATCGCTTTGGATAAAAGCGTCTGCTAAATGGCATATATATTATAGTCTGTAGAATGACAGTGCTCTGTAGAATGACAATAGTCTGTAGAATGACAGTACTCTGTAGAATGACAATAGTCTGTAGAATGACAGTGCTCTGTAGAATGACAGTGCTCTGTAGAATGACAGTATTATGTAGAATGACAATAGTCTGTAGAATGACAATAGTCTGTAGAATGACAGTGCTCTGTAGAATGACAGTGCTCTGTAGAATGACAATAGTCTGTAGAATGACAGTACTCTGTCCAATGACTGTACTCTGTAGAATGACAGTGCTCTGTCCAATGACAGTACTCTGTAGAATGACAGTACTCTATAGAATGACAATAGTCTGTAGAATGACAGTACTCTGTCCAATGACAGTACTCTGTAGAATGACAGTGCTCTGTCCAATGACAGTACTCTGTAGAATGACAGTACTCTGTAGAATGACAGTGCTCTGTAGAATGACAGTACTCTGTCCAATGACAGTACTCTGTAGAAAGACAGTACTCTGTAGAATGACAGTACTCTGTAGAATGACAGTGCTCTGTAGAATGACAATAGTCTGTAGAATGACAGTACTCTGTAGAATGACAGTGCTCTGTAGAATGACAGTGCTCTGTAGAATGACAGTACTCTGTAGAATGACAGTACTCTGTAGAATGACAGTGCTCTGTAGAATGACAGTGCTCTGTAGAATGACAGACTCACAGTAATGAGTCGGGCTGCTATCAAACTCACCCCACAGTCTCACACTATCTCTCTCACACACTCCCACTCCTTCTGTTGTCTCTCTCTGACACTTTCTTTCTCTGTATCTTGCTCTCTCGCTCTCTCACACACACACTCCCACTCCTTCTGTCCTGTCTCTCTTCATCTCAATTCAATTTCAATTTAAAGGTTTTGTTGGCGTTGGAACCATGTATTTACATTGCCAAAGCAAGTGAAATAGATAATAAACAGAAGTTAAATAAATCATACAAAATTAACAGTAAACATTACGTTCACAAAAGTTCAAAAATAATAAAGACATTTAAAATGTAATTATGTCTATATACAGTTGTAATGATGTGCAAACAGTTAAAGTACAAAAGGGAAAATAAACATAAATATGGGTTGTATTTACAATGGTGTTTGTTCTTCACTGGTTGCCCTTTTCTTGTGGAAACAGGTCACAGATCTTGCTGCTGTGATGGCACACTGTGGTATTTCACCCAGCAGATATGGTAGTTTATCAAAATCGGGTTTGTTTTTTAAAATTCAAAATGTGTGTCTCTAATATGGTCATACATTGGGCAGGAGGTTAGGAAGTGCAGCTCAGTTTCCACCTCCTTTTGTGGGCAATGTGCACATAGCCTGTCTTCTCTTCAGAGCCAGGTCTGCCTACGGCGGCCTTTCTCAATAGTAAGGCTATGCTCACTGAGTCTGTACATAGTCCAAGGTTTCCTTAAGGTTGGGTCAGTCACAGTGGTCAGGTATTCTGCCACCGTGTACTCTCTGTTTAGGTCCAAATAGCATTCTAGTTTGCTCTGTTTTTTTGGCCAATTCTTTCCAATGTGTCAAATAATTATATTTTTATTTTCTCATGATTTGGTTGGGTCGAATTGTGTTGCTGTCCTGGGGCTCTGTGGGGTCTGTGTTTGTAAACCCGGGACCAGCTTGCTTCGAGGACTCTTCTCCAGGTTCATCTCTCTGTAGGTGGTGGCTTTGTTATGGTAGGTTTGGGAATCACTTTCTTTAAGGTGGTTGTAGATTTTAACAGCTATTTTCTTGATTTGGATAATTAGCGTGCTTAAATCTGCTTAAATCTGCTCTGCATTGTATGTTCCTTTAGAATGCCCTTCTTGCCTTGTCTCTCAGATAGTTCACAGCTTTGTCTTCATCTGTGGCACTGATGTTTAGGCAAAGTTATGTATAGTTTTTTGTGTGCTCTAGGGCAATGGTGTCTAGATGGAATTTGTATTTGTGGTCCTGGTGACTGGACCTTTTTTGGAACACCATTATTTTGGTCTTACTGAGATTTACTGTCAGGGCCCAGGGCTGGCAGAATCTGTGCAGAAGATTTAGGTGCTGCTGTAGGCCCTCCTTGGTTGGTGACAGAAGCACCAGATCATCAGTAGACGTTTGACTTCAGATTCTAGTAGGGTGTGGCCGGGTGCTGCAGATTGTTCTAGTGCCCTCGCCAATTCATTGATATACGTATATGTTGAAGAGGGTGGGGCTTAAGCTGCATCCCTGTCTCACTCCATGGACCTGCGGGAAGAAATGTGTTTTTTTTGCCAATTTTAATCTCACACACGTTTTATGTCATGGATTTTATAATGTTGTATGTTTTTCTGCCAACACCACTTTCCTTCAATTTGTATAGCAGACTCTCATGGCTAATTGAGTCAAATCTTTTTTGAAATCAACAAAGCATAAGAAGACTTTGCCTTTGCCTTTGTTTTGGTTTGTTTGTTTGTCAATTACAGTGCCTTGCGAAAGTATTCGGCCCCCTTGAACTTTGCGACCTTTTGCCACATTTCAGGCTTCAAACATAAAGATATACAACTGTATTTTTTTGTGAAGAATCAACAACAAGTGGGACACAATTATGAAGTGGAACGACATTTATTGGATATTTCAAACTTTTTTAACAAATCAAAAACTGAAAAATTGGGCGTGCAAAATTATTCAGCCCCCTTAAATTAATACTTTGTAGCGCCACCTTTTGCTGCGATTACAGCTGTAAGTCACTTGGGGTATGTCTCTATCAGTTTTGCACATCGAGAGACTGACATTTTTTCCCATTCCTCCTTGCAAAACAGCTCGAGCTCAGTGAGGTTGGATGGAGAGCATTTGTGAACACCAGTTTTCAGTTCTTTCCACAGATTCTCGATTAGATTCAGGTCTGGACTTTGACTTGGCCATTCTAACACCTGGATATGTTTATTTTTTAACCATTCCATTGTAGATTTTGCTTTATGTTTTGGATCATTGTCTTGTTGGAAGACAAATCGCCGTCCCAGTCTCAGGTCTTTTGCAGACTCCATCAGGTTTTCTTCCAGAATGGTCCTGTATTTGGCTCCATCCATCTTCCCATCAATGTTAACCATCTTCCCTGTCCCTGCTGAAGAAAAGCAGGCCGAAACCATGATGCTGCCACCACCATGTTTGACAGTGGGGATGGTGTGTTCAGGATGTTGCTTTTACGCCAAACATAACGTTTTGCATTGTTGCCAAAAAGTTAAATGTTGGTTTCATCTGACCAGAGCACCTTCTTCCACATGTTTGGTGTGTCTCCCAGGTGGCTTGTGGCAAACTTTAAACAACACTTTTTATGGATATCTTTAAGAAATGGCTTTCTTCTTGCCACTCTTCCATAAAGGCCAGATTTGTGCAAAATACGACTGACTGATTGTTGTCCTATGGACAGAGTCTCCCACCTCAGCTGTAGATCTCTGCAGTTCATCCAGAGTGATCATGGGCCTCTTGGCTGCATCTCTGATCAGTCTTCTCCTTGTATGAGCTGAAAGTTTAGAAGGACGGCCAGTTCTTGGTAGATTTGCAGTGGTCTGATACTCCTTCCATTTCAATATTATCGCTTGCACAGTGCTCCTTGGGA